>NC_070599.1:26535819-26618319 GCF_027409825.1 Scomber japonicus | reverse complement strand
AGAAGGAAATGAGGAAGGAACAAAGGAAGGGAGTAAAGGAGGAAGGAAGGAAGGAAGGAAGGAAGTGGGGAAAGAAGGAAGGAAGGAAGGAAGTGGGGAAAGAAGGAAATGAGGAATGAACAAAGGAAGGGAGTAAAGGAGGAAAGAAGGAAATGAGGAAGGAACAAAGGAAGGGAGTAAAGGAGGAAAGAAGGAAGGAAGGAAGGAAGGGAGGAAAAGAGGAAGGAAGGAAGGAAATAATGAAGGAAGGAAGGAAGGAAGGAAGGAGGAAAAGAGGAAGGAAGTAAGGAGAGAAGGAAGGAAATGAGGAACAGTCAAAAGAGATGGGGTCAATTTGACCCGGGAGCACAACAGGAGGGTTTAAGGTCGGGAAGGAAGGGTGAGAGCTGAGTCTTTGCAGAGGCTTGATTACAGAGATGAGGTGCAGCTGCTCTGACTCCAGCACACCTTGGGCAAGACACTTAACCCCAAATGGCTCCTGTTGCTGTGCCAACGGTGTGTGAATGTGAATGAATGGTTAAATTCCTCTTGATGAGCAGGTTGGCACCCTGCGTGGTAGCCCCTGCCATCAGTGTATGAATGTGTGTGAATGGGTGAATGATGTCATGTGATGTAAAGCGCTTTGAGTGGTTATATAAGTCCATTTACCATTCTTGTGTTAGCCCTTAAACAGACAACGTGCACCAGGAGATACAGACTCTTTAACCTTCCTGTTGTCCTCCCGGGTCCTTCCTCTGTCCTTCCTTCCTTCCTTCCTTCCTTCATCTGTCCTTCCTTCCTTCATCTGTCCTTCCTCTGTCCTTCCTTCCTCCCTCCTTCCTTCCTTCCTTCCTCAGATGGTTCCTCAGAAGTTCAGCTGTTAGGGTAAATGTTCCCTCCTTCTGTCCTTTCTTCCTTCCTTCATATGTCCTTCCTTTCTTCCTTCCTTAATCTTTTCTTTCTTTCTTTCTTTCTTTCTTTCTTTCTTTCTTTCTTTCTTTCTTTCTTTCTTTCTTTCTTTCTTTCTTTCTTTCTTTCTTTCTTTCTTTCTTTCTTTCTTTCTTTCTTTCTTTCTTCCTTCCTTCCTTCCTTCCTTCCTTCCTTTCCTTCCTTCTTCCTCCCTTGCTTTCCTTCCTTCCTCCTTTCCTTCCTTCCTTCATCTGTCCTTTCTTTCTTTCTTCCTTCCTTCCTTCCTTCATCTGTCCTTCCTTTCTTCCTTTCTTCCTTCCTTCCTTCCTTCCTTCCTTCCTTCCTTCCTTCCTTGTAAAGCGCTTTGAGTGGTCGCAAAGACTAGAAAGGCGCTTTATAAGTACAGTCCATTTACCATTTACATTAACCTGGTGGAGCAGCAGGTCAGAGACACACTGATACGTTGATGATGTAACTGTATATTAAACATTTTACCATCTAAACCGCATCCGTCGCTTCACAAAAGAGAGGAGCAGAGCTGCAGAGAAACACTGGACCGTGATGGACGTTGGCTCTTAAACAGCCCTGAAGGGTTAAATGTTTCTAATGTGTCTGAATAATGCAGATAAAAGTGAGAGACTCAGCCAATCAAAGGTGAGAATCCCAACGTGGCATTGTTAATTCACAGAGATTGAAAACAAATCAGAGACGAAGAGCAGATAGATTTCACTTGCATGTTCATTAATAATCATCTAAATGAATAAATGCAGTTAGAAAATCATGAATAATAATAATAATTAAGATTTTGACGTATGTGTCGCTTCATTTGTGTACGTTAATATTAAAAAGAACCTTGAGGAGATAATCTGTTTTTAATCTGAATACAGAATGAATGTAAATGTTGAGTCGGGACTTTTTTCACCCCCTTGGAGACAAAGAGATGGTTTATTACCTCCTGGCTTGCTTATTAATTGGCATAACAAGCAATTACATTTCCAATAAAGTGCAATTATAGGCACAGTAGGAGAGTGTCCTTGGGTTGAAAACAGGCTGAAACTGTCTGAACCTTCCTGCTGTTTATTAATCAAAGACGCTGGAGGCAACCAGGGATGAGTTCATAGAGCATTGAGAAAGACTTTACAAATTATATTCTAAATGTCAATATATCAACACTTTATCTGAGGTTGTAATAATAATAATAATAATGGTGGTGGTGGTGTGACTCAGGGAAGCGTCATAGGTCCTTTACTGTTTGTTTTCTTTCTTCTACAAAGACGGTTCTGTTAAAGATCTTAAAGTATTAAAACACACATTATATTTTGTCTCAGATATATTTGGTTACCTCATAAAGATCCTTAGTTACCTTTATCAATACTCTAGAGATCATTGAGGTTCACTCTTATTTACAGTGACATCGAGACAGAAAAGGAAAACAGAAGCAAAAAAATAAAATAAGAAATAAAAAGAAACATATAGAGAGAAACTAAAATACAGTTATATAAAAAGATTAGAAGCAGACGTTGGAATTTTGTGAGATCAAATTTTTAAAATGTCCAAAAGGTCTAAGTGTGTTTATTTTAAGGAGGGAATACATTTTGTTCCATGAGTCAGGTGGAAGTTGAAGTGAAACCAGTCAGTAGATCAGGTTTGGTTAAAGTCTAAAGTATAGAGCAGATCTGAAAGGTAATGGTATAACTTACTGAAAGGTCTTTTTAAATAAAGAGGAACCAGCGAGTGTCACATCTGAGAGGACCATCCAACATTATTATCCAGAACACAACGATGTGACATTACATTTCATCCCTCATTTATAAAATCAGAATCCATGATTGACTCCAGACCACAGACTGTATAGAACAAATGGACGTAACATCCGTGACGTCACCCATTAGTTTGTGGACTGCTGCTCGGAAGCCAATAGTTTCTAATCTAGGCGGCGCCATCTTGAAAATCTCAGGTGCATGCTGGGAAAAATAAAAACACTGATTCTACTTATATGGGCATGAGGCGGAGCCATGGGTGGAGCGGGGAGGCTGCGATTGGTTGTGAGGGCTGGATCTCGAGGACATTGGTCAATCAACCTGTCAATCAGGACGTAGCCCCGCCCTAATGCATACCCTGCTTTATCGTCACATATAAAATCAGGGAGGCCAAAATGTCCCAAATGAACATCATACTGCATTGAAGAAGGCTTTAAACTAGCGATTGAGACCATAAACACATTTTGAAAACGTTTACTGAGGTTAGAAATCAAGTGAGAAGTTGGTGAATTCTCCATTGACTTGTATAGAGACGGTCGCCCCCTGGTGGCCTTTTGATAGAATGCAGCTCTAAGTTACTTCCTGGTTGGCCTCATTTCAGAGGACCGGAGCTCCCCGCCTGCTCCAGACTAGCTGTGATGTCATAAGTAGACTAATGAACTGAGATTGAAGGTGAGCTCAGAGAAACTTTCCTCCTTCAGCAACTGAAGGAGGAAGAAGGAAAACTGGAAGGATCAGAGTCAGTAAAGCACTTTAAAAAAAGGTTCATAATGATGTTTTTTGTAATCCTTGTAACCCTGACAAGATCCATCTATTCAGATATGTAGATCTGTGCTGGATTGAACATTTCAATCATATATTTTTCTCCTAGAGCAAAGAAAGTACCTTACATAAGCCTGGAGACAAAGGAAATCAATTAGTACTTTGTGTCAGTTAGACTCTTGAGTTCACGTTCATAATGAAAAACAACCGATATAAACGGCACCTTTCATAACTCTGAAGGTTGGTTTGTTCTTGCTGTAAAAATGAGACTGATTAAACTGCCACTGAGTCTGAGAGTCAATCAGGTGATTTCCTCCTCGTTGCTGCTCCTGTGGTGATTAAATTGGAGCGATTCCAGCAGAGTGGAGTAGAGTACAGTAAGACTGGAGCTCATTTAATTGGTGCTTCTAGTCTTCATGATCAGTCTGTACTAAAACCTTAGTTATAGAACTGCACATTAATCATCTGAGCAGCCCTCACATTTATCTGCTGACCCTTTGGAGGGGCCCCACCCCTAGGTTGGGAACCACTGGACTAAACTAGCTAACTGTATATAAAGTAGTGTAAACTAGCTCCGCCTCCATGCTGCTCTAACACTGATGCTTCACTATTAATCATCTAATGCAGACATGAAAACGGGTCATGGGTGAAAAAGGTGAGAAGGATACGACCCCTCTAGGGAGGTTAGGGCTTGAAAGCATCAATCTGCATTTTGAGAGGAAATTCAAGCAGAACTACGACCCGACCCCGACGGACGGACGGAGGACAGTACAGTTTGATGAAAGTGCAAAGATTAAAAGAAACATGGTCAATGTACATTTCTGCTTGAAAACCACATCTTTATCCCATTTATATGGACATGGTTAAACAAACACACACACACACACACACACACACACACACACACACACACACACACACACACACACACACACACCAATACAACAGACAACTAGTTTACTAGTGCACAAGTGTGGATGTAGTAGTTGTTGGAAACTCCTGAACTTGCACAGGATTCACACTGACTGATAAATTCAACACCAGACTCTCAGCACATGCAGTGAATGTGTGTGTGTGTGTGTGTGTGTGTGTGTGTGTGTGTATTATCAAAACAGTCTACACTCAGATATGCAAAAACACTTCAAAGAATAGCAAACAACCTGTTTTTAGAATCTCCACAATATCAAACATCCCAACAACAAATGTTTTCTGAGTCATAAAAAAACACAATGCACATTAACAACACACACACACACACACACACACACATTAGAGTAGTTCCCTTATGCAATGACCTTTCTCCTAGCAAACTCCTCCACAGCATCTCTAAAGTCCAGGTCTCTGACAGGTTCAGACTCTATTTCCAGTAATGATAAAAGGACTTCCGGTTCATTTTTGATTCTCCCCAAATGAGAAATTGAGCCCCCCCCCCCCCCCTCACAGTTTGTCACCAGCACCGTGAGGAACATCCTCAAAGCCACATAAACATTAGAGAAGACTAACTGCAGCCAAACTTCAATATGGTTTTCAGCATGTTTGAGGGAGACTTGTCTGTTTCAGCCAACATGAAGGACCGGAACTGCAGACACGGAAAACACGCTGTTCCGCTAACGGGACGGACCGGAAGTTAGGAGGTAGCCACAAGTTCTTCTGAATATTTTAAACACCCCCCCTTAAACATATATATTCATGCTGTACATTGTTAGAAAGCTTAGATTCTCCTGATTCATTCAAGACCACTCACGAATTATATGGTTGCTCACAGCCGTAATAGTATTAGCGGTTAGCTCGGCTAGCCACTTAGCTAAAGTAAGCTAACAGCTATAATGCTACATACCTTCAAAGCCTTCCCTTTATCCACAACGATCATCTTATGACTCAGGACTTCCGGTACAGCTCGCCAAGTATCCATTCTTGTGAAATATGCAATCCGTTTCCATAAAACCGGAATACTTTCCTCAATATGTCAACATGGATTTAGTCCAACACGTAAGGTAACACACAAGGAGCAAACCATATACGGTCCGGTTACGTCATTTCCTGACTCCTGCGTGCTTCTGTGGGACACGTGACTGTTTCATACGACACCACACACACCAGCCAATCAGTGCTTAGGATGAGGCAGCACATGTTTCCAAAGCCAATGAGGACATGTGACCGACGACAACGTGGGTGACAATAGGTGCGTGTATGAATCGTCTATCTATGGTATTAATGACATATATCTACTCACATAAAAAAACACCAAGTGACGGAGACCACTTGACACCCCCCCCCATCGGATGTTTTTCATGTCTGCTAATGACGTCATATATAATACTATATCACTACTTTTACTGTAATACTACATACTACATCGCTCATAATACTGCAGTACTTTTACTGTAATACTGCATACTACATCACTCATAATACTGCAGTACTTTACTGTAATACTGCATACTACATCACTATAATACTGCAGTACTTTTACTGTAATACTACATACTACATCACTATAATACTGCAGTACTTTTACTGTAATACTGCATACTACATCACTATAATACTGCAGTACTTTTACTGTAATACTGCATACTACATCACTCATAATACTGCAGTACTTTTACTGTAATACTGCATACTACATCACTATAATACTGCAGTACTTTTACTGTAATACTGCATACTACATCACTATAATACTGCAGTACTTTTACTGTAATACTGCATACTACATCATTATAATACTGCAGTACTTTTACTGTAATACTGCATACTACATCACTATAATACTGCAGTACTTTTACTGTAATACTGCATACTACATCACTCATAATACTGCAATACTTTTACTGTAATACTACATACTACATCACTATAATACTGCAGTACTTTTACTGTAATACTGCATACTACACCACTATAATACTGCAGTACTTTTACTGTAATCCTGCATACTACATCACTATAATACTGCAGTACTTTTACTGTAATACTGCATACTACATCACTATAATACTGCAGTACTTTTACTGTAATCCTGCATACTACATCACTATAATACTGCAGTACTTTTACTGTAATCCTGCATACTACATCACTATAATACTGCAGTACTTTTACTGTAATACTGCATACTACATCACTATAATACTGCAGTACTTTTACTGTAATACTGCGTACTACATCACTATAATACTGCAGTACTTTTACTTGTAATGGAGTACTTTTGTTTTATTGATACTTTTACTGCCGTGAATGATCTGAATTCTTCTTCCATCACTGAGTCTGATCAGATGAACCTTTTTAAAAAGCTTTTAATGATTTTATCTGACAGAGCAGACAGGAAGTAGAGTTCAGGATCCTGACCGAGCATGCAGGAAGTAGAGTTCAGGATCCCGACCCTGACCCGCTCTGCTCGGGTATGATCAGTCACACACAGTCCTGAGAGTATCGATCCATGCTTTTAAAAGCGTGTGTGTGAGTGCAGGAATGTGTGTTCCTAGCTCTGCTGTGTGGAGTGTTTCAGTACGTTTCTATATAGGTTTGTGTGTGTGTGTGTGTGTGTGTGTGTGTGTCTGTGTTTTTGTGTGAGTGTGTGTGTGTGCTTCTAGCTCTGCTGTGTGGAGTGTTTCAGTATGTTTCTATATGTGTGTGTGTGTGTGTGTGTGTGTGTGTGTGTCTGTGTGTGTCTGTGTGTGTCTGTGTGTGTGTGTGTGTCTGTGTGTGTCTGTGTGTGTGTGTGTGTGTGTGTGTGTGGTGACACATTATTGATGTATCCTCGGCTGGCCCAGTGTGGGACTGACTGACAAGCTTCACGCTGAGCTGAGCCTGAGGGGACAGTTGTTAGGCCTCATATCTGACAGACACACAGCAGCGGAAAAACACTCGCCGGAGGAAACACACACATACAAACAGCAGCGGGGGGAAGAGGGGGGGCGGGGGGGGGGGGGTTAGGGTTGAGGAGGGGGGGTTAGATAGCAGCAGTATTTGGGTTAGTACAAGTTGATATAGCTGTAGTGCTTGTAATTGTACCAGTAGCAGCTCTGGTATTAGTCAGAGTGGAGCTCTAATGAATGTTTTCCATATTTTGTTGTATTAACCTTCCTGTCGTCCTTCCTCTCTCCTTCTCTCTTTCTTTCAAGACTACACTAACTTGTTATTCACCTGTTTTTATCAAAGACTCCTCTGAAGAATCTAAATTATCACCACATAATTCCACCTGTGTTAATTCCTACATTTGATGTCTTCAGAGTGGCGATAAAGGAAAAAGTCATCAGCATAAAAACAACAGGCAGGCTGAAAGTGGAGCTTATCAAAGTAAAAACAACCTTTCAGTCACAAACCCCTCCATCATTTCTCTTTTTATGTCATTATCTGAATGATTTTATAATTATGAGTCTTGTGCCTTTTTGAAATCTCCAGTGGACATTCAGCTTACTGTGTTTTATCACCTTCAGTAAATATGAAACACTGGTTCTCGCTCTTATAGAGATACGAGCACTTTCAATATCTATCAAGGTTTCTCCTCTTTCTTTAACAAATGTGACATCAACGGAAAGGAAGGACGAAGCTCTGATAGAAAACTAACTTCCAGGTTTAGCCCTCTCGCTGACTTGTATAAAGAAAAGAAACTATTTAATCTTGTGGTTCTTTTAGACTTTTCAAATGAGACCAGACTGAATGGACGTCTCTCTGTCACATTATAAGAAAAGGTCTTTCTGGGTTAAGTAGCATCACATAGCATGGTGTTGTAATTCTGCGGTTTGTATCCATGTTTAAACATTCAGGAGGCGTTCAGGTACAGTACTTAGTGCAGGTCACTTGTGTTTTGGCAGTGCTCAGAGCAGACATTTAATGTATGCATATAAAACTGAGGACAAGGTGGTGTTTAGCTCAGCAGGTAGAGCACCCGCCACATGTGTCAAGGCTACAATCCTCACTGCAGGCAACCCCGGTTCGAATCCCACACCAAGTGGTCCTATCCTGCGTGTCATTACCCCCTCTCTGCCTCCAGTTTCCTGTCTCTCTACCAAACACCTATACAAAAAGGCCCCCCCCCAATAAAAAACCTCCTCCTCTTCAGGCTCTGTGGGATAAAAAACTTCTTCAACTATATTAAAGCAGAGACAATGTTCTTCTGCTGGACTATACAAGTGAAGCGCCCATGCAAAATCTGTTTTTGCGTGTGTTTTTACTATTCTTACTCTGGGCTATTCCAAGTACTTAGTGCAGGTCATCTGTGTTTTGGCTGTGAGCAGAGCTGTGACAGACATTTAAGGTATGCATGTAAAACTGAGGACAAGAAGTCTAACCCTCCTCCTCCTCCTCTTCAGGCTCTGTGGGATAAAAAAGTTCTCCAACTTTATATTAAAGCAGAGACAATGTTCTTCTGCTGGACTATACAAGTGAAGTGTTTCTACTACAAAGTAGCTTTGGGCTATTCCAACTGTTTTCAGTTTCATCCATTTTTTTTGAGGGTCTGAAGTGTATTTCACATTTTAGCTGCCAAACCTCCGCTGCCTTTTACCCTCTCTGAAGCCCAATTTCCACCAGGTCCAGAGTTGAGTTGACACCGGACAGAGGACGGAGCACAACCACCGATGGACCCAGTGGAAATCCTGGTGACTCTGGTCCTGTGCTGTGCTCAGTGTGTGAGAGGGGGAGGGGCCAGCAGCTAGAGCACCAACAGCAAATGTGTGCTTCTTTTATATCTTTTACATTTCTTATCCAAACAACGTCAAACTTGGCACTTCACTTACTCGTGCCCGTAGCAAGACACCTGTCACGTCTGAAATCAATCGGATGAACAGTTCAAGAGATATGTGAATAACAGACAGACAGACCAGACGTTCCTGTCATTTATAGATAGATACTGAGGTCATGTGGGTGACAGACCGGGAGACGAGGAGGCCAGGGAAGTGATGGGATGGCAGATGGGATGGAGGAGGAAGGAAATGAAGGAAAACAGACTTGAAGGGTAAAAATACACACATGTGGCACCGGTGACATGGCTGTTACATGGCCTGTGTGGACGGTTCATTGATTAAAATAGCAGCTTATCTGTTCTGTCAGATGCTGGGACAGATACATGCAGACAGACGTAAAGTAAAGGTGAAAATAATCTAATTATAGCATATAGTTAAAATTGATATCGATCTTTTTTTTGGTGGATAAAATACGTGTTTCTGCTGACAGCACTTCCTGTCTGCTTCTCCAAAACTGGGAATGTGCCCAAAATCTACTGCGGGTTATACTCTGACTACCGCACACAAGCCTGCTTGAAACAATGTCAATGAATTAATCAATCTTTATTTATATAGCGCCAAATCACAACAAAGTCATCTCAAGGCTCTTTCCACATAGAGCAGGTTCTAGACCAAACTCCTCAGGTTTAACTTTAAAGAGACCCAAC
This sequence comes from Scomber japonicus, assembly GCF_027409825.1. NCBI lineage: Eukaryota > Metazoa > Chordata > Actinopteri > Scombriformes > Scombridae > Scomber > Scomber japonicus. The sequence goes on along the minus strand of NC_070599.1, from coordinate 26,608,512 downwards.
ATTCCCACATGAGCAGCACTTGGTGACAGTGGAGAGAAAAAACTCCCTTTTAACAGGAAGAACCCTCAGAACCAGACTCAGAGTGGGAGAACATCTGCCTCGACCGGTTGGAGTAGAGAGGAGAGAGAGGAAGGAGAGGAGAGAGGAGAGAGAGGAAGGAGAGGACAGAGAGGAAGGAGAGAGAGAGGAGAGAGAGGAAGGAGAGGAAGGAGAGGAGAGAGAGGAAGGAGAGGAAGAGGAGGAGAGAGAGGAAGGAGAGGAGAGAGAGGAAGAGGAAGGAGAGGAGAGAGGAAGGAGAGGAGAGAGAGAGGAAGGAGAGAGAGGAAGGAGAGGAAGGAGAAGAAGAGGAGGAGAGAGAGGAAGGAGAGGAAGAGGAGGAGAGAGAGGAAGGAGAGGAGAGAGAGGAGAGAGGAAGGAGAGGAGAGAGAGAGGAAGGAGAGGAAGGAGAAGAAGAGGAGGAGAGAGAGGAAGGAGAGGAAGAGGAGGAGAAAGAGGAAGGAGAGGAGAGAGAGGAGAGAGGAAGGAGAGGGAGGAGAGGAAGGAGAGGAGAGAGAAGCACATTGAAGGTCCGGGACTGGAATCTGTCATCCGGACGTCTCCAGGCCCAGATTACCTGTGAGACTAGAAAGTGAACTTTACCTTTTAAAGGCCATTAAAAACAGTGTAAGGGAGTTAAAGGAGGAGGTGATGCTGAGGGAGAGTCATGAGCCGCAGTTTGTTGTAATTGGGTTCATTTAACAGTCTGTAATGGTTTGATAACGCAAATGGTAATCGTCATTTTCCGGTAAGTGTCAAACAGGACTTTTAATGGAGATGGTGAAGCAGTGACCACCAGCTCTGCTCCTGGAGAACTGCAGCATGTTTTAGGTTTCTCTCCACTCCATCACACCTGACTCTAATTACTAACTTGCTATCAAACCCTCTGACGAGCTTCACCTGCTTGATAACGAGCGACTACTTAGGATCGGGTTAGAGTGATGTAAAGAAACACCGGTTTAAATAAATGAGCTCAAAGTAAACGATCAAGCAGGATTATCCCTCACACTGAAGTCACAAAGAATAATAAGAATAAGAAGAATGAGTGACAGAATCCATTAATTTAAACTTTTTACCACTTTTACTTTTTATGACATCTTTCTCTTTATCCGTTTACAGCAGAGGTGTCCACAAACAGCCCAATTTGATCTCATGTAGGAAGGAAGGAAGGAAGGATAAAAGTGAGGAGGGAAGAGGGAATAAAAGTGAGGAGGGAACAAAGAAAAGAATGGAAAGGTTGGAAAAAAGGACAGGAAGGAAAGATGAAAGGGAGGAAGGAATGAAGGAAGGAAAAAAGACAGGAAGGAAAGATGACAGGGAGGAAGGAATGAAGGAAGGAAAGATGGAAAGAAGGGAGGAAGGACAAATGGAAGGAAGGAAGGAAAGATGGAAAGAAGGGAGGAAGGACAAATGGAAGGAAGGTGGGAAGGAAAGAGAAGGAGAAGAAAGGAAAGACAGGTGGAAGGAAGGAAAGAATAAAAGTGAGGAGGGAAGAAAGAAAAGAATGGAAAAGGTTGGAAAAAAGGAAGGAAGGAAGGAAAGATGAAAAGGGAGGAAGGAATGAAGGAAGGAAAGATGGAAGGAAGGGAGCAAGGAAGGACGGAAAAGAATACAGGAAGGGAGGAAGGAATTAAGGAAGGAAAAAAGACAGGAAGGAAAGCTGACAGGGAGGAAGGAATGAAGGAAGGAAGGAAGGAAGGAAGGAAGGAAGGAAGGAAAAAAGACAGGAAGGAAAGTGGGCCGAATTGGACCCCTCGGCGGGCCGGTTCTGGCCCACGGGCCGCATGTTTGACATCCCTGATTATTATACTATCCCTCACACTGAAGTCACAAAGAATAATAAGAATAATAAGAGTGACAGAATCCATTAATATAAACTTTTTACCACTTTTACTTTTTATGACATCTTTCTCTTCATCCGTTTACAGGTATCTGTGCTGTGGTGAAGGTCAGTGGACATTAAAGCAGCTTCAGTTTTCACAGCTTTATTTTAAATGGGCCCGGGGGTTGTGACATGTGACAGTAGATGCTGCTTTGACGTTAATTTAAGCAAATCGCTGCTTAATGTGTTGACTCTTCTGTCCTTTCTCTGACAGCTCGCCGCGGCTTTCTCCCCCTCGAATCAAACACACAGGTAATCCCGCTCTTATTAACCCTTAAACAGACCTTACTAGTTATGTCATTTGCACCTCAAATAAGGAAGGAATGAAGGAAAGAAGGAAGGAAGGAAAGGACGGAAGAAGGAAGGAAAGGAAGGAGGGAGGGAGGAAGGAAGGAAAGTAGGAAGGAAAGGAGGGAAGAAGGAAGGAAAGGGAGGAAGAAGGAAGGAAAGGGAGGAAGAAGGAAGGAAAGGAAGGAGGTAGGAAGAAGGATGGAAAGGAGGGAGGGAGGAAGGAAGAAGGAAGGAAAGGAAGGAGGGAGGAAGAAGGATGGAAAGGAGGGAGGGAGGGAAGAAGGAAGGAAAGGAGGGAAGGAAGGGAGGAAGAAGGAAGGAAAGGAAGGAGGGAGGAAGAAGGATGGAAAGGAGGGAGGAAGGGAGGAAGAAGGAAGGAAAGGAAGGAGGGAGGAAGGAAGGAAGGTAGGAAGGAAAGGAGGGAGGAAGGAAGGAAGGAAGGACAGATGAAGGAAGGAAGAAAGGACAGAAGGAGGGAGGAAGAAGGATGGAAAGGAGGGAGGGAGGGAGGAAGGAAAGGACGGAAGAAGGAAGAAAAGGAGGGAGGAAGGGAGGAAGAAGGAAGGAAAGGAGGGAGGAAGGAAGGAAGGAAGGACAGATGAAGGAAGGAAGAAAGGACAGAAGGAGGGAACATTTACCCTAACAGCTGAACTTAGATCTGAGGTTTGCTTTGACGTTAATTTAAGCCAATCGCTGCTTAATGTGTTGACTCTTCTGTCCTTTCTCTGACAGCTCGCCGCGGCTTTCTCCCCCTCGAATCAAACACACAGGTAATCCCGCTCTTATTAAAACAAGAAAAAAACTTTACGAGACCGTATTAACATAACATGAAGAGTCGTTGGGGGCGATCTCATTTCCTTTGTCGTGCTTGAACGCTCCCTCGCTTAATTTGTGGCTCCCGTGTGCCGGTGGAGATGTCAGCCCCGCTGTGGAGGAGAGCGGAGCATTTCGGTTTGATCAGGTTTATTGTCTATTACAACGGGAGTCTGTGTGGGAGACGCCGAGGTATGAGGGGAAAGTGTGAAGTGGATGAGTCACTCAGTGTGTGTGTGTGTGTGTGTGTGTGTGTGCAGGCATGTAAGTGAGTCACGGAGTCATTCAGCCTTTATTAGCCCTCGTGTCATCCTTCCGGAAAGAAAGGAAAGGAAAGAAGGAAGGAAAGGAGAGAGGAAGGAAGGAAGGAAGAAGGAAGGAAAGGAGGGAAGGAAGAAGGGAAGGAAGAAGGGAGGAAAGGAAAGAAGGAAGGAAGGTAGGAAAGAAAGAGAAGGAGGGAGGGAGGAAAGAAGGAAGGGAGGAAGGAATGAGGAAGGAAGGAAGGAAAGGAGGGAGGGAGGAAAGGAAGGAGGAAGAGAGGAAGGAAGGAAAGGAGGGAGGAAGGAAGGAAGAGAGGAAAGGAAAGAAGGAAGAAGGAAGGAAAGGAGGGAGGAAGGAAGGAGGGAAGGAAGAAGGGAGGAAAGGAAAGAAGGAAGGAAGGTATGAAAGAAGGACAGAGGAAAGAAAGAGAAGGAAGGGAGGGAGGAAAGAAGGAAGGGAGGAAGGAATGAGGAAAGAAGGAAGGAAAGGAGGGGGGGAGGAAAGGAGGGAATGAAAGAAGGAGGGAAGAAAGGGGGATGGAGGAAGTACAGACGGAAGGAAGGAAGGGAGGAAAGAAGAATAAGACGGGGTCAATTTGACCCGGGAGGACGACACGAGGGTTAAAGTGAAGAACGAGTCACTCAGTGTGTGTGTGTGTGTGTGTGTGTGTGTGTGTGTGTGTGTGTGTGTGTGTGTGTGTGTGTGTGTGTGTGTGTGCAGGCATGTAAGTGAGTCACGGAGTCATTCAGCCTTTATTAGCCCTCGTGTCGTCCTTCCGGAAAGAAAAGAAAGGAAAGAAGGAAGGAAAGGAGAGAGGAAGGGAGGAAGAGAAGAAAGGAAAGAAGGAAGAATGAAGGAAAGGAGGGAGGAAGGAAGGAGGGAAGGAAGAAGGGAGGAAAGGAAAGAAGGAAGGAAGGTATGAAAGAAGGACAGAGGAAAGAAAGAGAAGGAGGGAGGGAGGAAAGAAGGAAGGGAGGAAGGAATGAGGAAGGAAGGAAAGGAGGGAGGAAGGGAGGAAGGAAGGAAGAAGGAAGGAAAGGAGGGAGGAAGGAAGGGAGGAAAGGAAAGAAGGAAGAAGGAAGGAAAGGAGGGAGGAAGGAAAGGAGGGAGGAAGGAAGAAGGGAGGAAAGGAAAGAAGGAAGGAAGGTATGAAAGAAGGACAGAGGAAAGAAAGAGAAGGAGGGAGGGAGGGAGGAAGGAAGGAAGGAAAGGAGGGAGGGAGGAAAGGAAAGAAGGAAAGAAGGAGGGAAGAAAGGGGGATGGAGGAAGTACAGACGGAAGGAAGGAAGGGAGGAAAGAAGAATAAGACGGGGTCAATTTGACCCGGGAGGACGACACGAGGGTTAAAGTGAAGAATGAGTCACTCAGTGTGTGTGTGTGTGTGTGTGTGTGTGTGTGTGTGTGTGCAGGCATGTAAGTGAGTCACGGAGTCATTCAGCCTTTATTAGCCCTCGTGTCGTCCTTCCGGAAAGAAAACAAAGGAAAGGAGAGAGGAAGGGAGGAAGAGAGGAAGGAAGGAAGAAGGAAGGAAAGGAGGGAGGAAGGAAGGAAGAGAGGAAAGGAAAAAGGGAGGGAAGGAAGGAAGGTATGAAAGAAGGACAGAGGAAAGAAAGAGAAGGAGGGAGGGAGGAAAGCAGGAAGGGGTGGAAGGAATGAGGAAGGAAGGAAGGAAAGGAGGGAGGGAGGAAAGGAGGGAGGAAGAGAGGAAGGAAGGAAAGGAGGGAGGAAGGAAGGAAGAGAGGAAAGGAAAGAAGGAAGAAGGAAGGAAAGGAGGGAGGAAGGAAGAAGGGAGGAAAGGAAAGAAGGAAGGAAGGTATGAAAGAAGGACAGAGGAAAGAAAGAAAAGGAGGGAGGGAGGGAGGAAAGAAGGAAGGGGTGGAAGGAATGAGGAAGGAAGGAAGGAAAGGAGGAAGGAAGGAAGGAAAGGAGGGAGGGAGGAAAGGAGGGAGGAAGGAGGGAAGAAAGGGGGATGGAGGAAGTACAGACGGAAGGAAGGAAGGGAGGAAAGAAGAATAAGACGGGGTCAATTTGACCCGGGAGGACGACACAAGGGTTAAAGTGAAGAATGAGTCACTCTGTGTGTGTGTGTGTGTGTGTGTGTGTGTGTGTGTGTGTGTGTGTGTGTGTGTGTGTGTGTGTGCAGGCATGTAAGTGAGTCACGTCACATGTTCATTCTGACTTTTACACGAATTAAGCATCTTCATTAGAGATCCGCAGGCGTGACGTCTGAAGTCCAACTGTTTCAATTTTAATCTCATTTAGCTTCAGAGAGTTTTATAATGACCTATCTGGATAACATCTTAACGAACACACACACACACACACACACACACACACATACACACACGCCACCCGGCCGCCTTATACAGTCTCATAATTAAAAATGCATATGTGTGTGTTTGCTCCATCAAACCCCTCAGCAGCTCCAGAGAACGGAAAGCTGCTCGCTGAAGGGCAAAAGAGTTGTTGTTACACGAATGTCAATTTAAAAAAACATTTATAGAAGTCAGAAGAGAAGATATTCATTTGATTTCAGAATAAAATGCGGGAGGGAGGGAGGGAGGGAGGGAGGGAGGAAGGAAAGGAAGGAGGGAGGGAGGGAGAAAGAGGAAGGAAGGAAGGAAGGAAGGAAGAAGCAAGGAGGAAAGGAAAGAAGGAAGGGAGGAAGGTAGGGGGAGGAAGGAAAGGAAAGAAGGAAGGGAGGAAGGTAGGGGGAGGAAAGAAAGAGAGAAGGAGGGAGGGAGGAAGGAAAGAAGGAAGGGAGGAAAGAGAGAGGAAGGAAAGAAAGAGAGAAAGAGGAAGAAGGAAGGGAGGAAAGAAGGAACAGTCAAAACAGACGGGGTCAATTTGACCCGGGAGGACGACAGGAAGGTTAAAATTCATTTATAGAAGTCAGAAGAGAGGATATTCATTTAATTTCAGAATAAAATGCAGCTTCAGACAGAATTCAGACAGCAAGAATGAATGAAGGCGTAACCTTTAACTGATTCCATCCATCCTTATTTGAACACTTATCCTCCGGAGCAGCAGCGGTGTCAAACATGGAGTCTTTATAAAGTATGAACAATGAGCAGGAAACCAGGTCCAATCTTTCAATGAATATATAATGAGGTCATATTTAAATCATTCATATGTTAAACATCAATCTCAGGCAGTTCATCTGTTCTGTAGATAGATGGTTTATTATAGTAAAGTTATATATTACATATTATATATATATATATATACGTTGTTATAAAATGGTTTTACTGGTCTGGCTCACACTGTCTGAATGAGTTTAATGATTTAAAGGGTCGCTGGGTAAAATAAAAAGGTAAAAATGATCCAAAAGATAAATTTAAAATGAGCTTTGAAATTAAAAAACAAAAGGAAAGGAAGAAGGAAGGGAGGAAGAAGGAAGGAACGAAAAAGGAAAGGAAGGAAAGTAGGGAGGAAGGAAGGAAAGGAAAGGAGGGAAGGGAGGAAGGAAAGGAGGGAGGGACGGAGGGAGGGAAGGAAGGGAGGAAAGGAAAGAAGGAAGGTAGGATGGAGGGAGGAAAGAAGGAAGGAGGAAAGGAAAGAATGGAGGAAGAAGGAAGGAAAGGAGGGAAGGGAGGAAGGAAAGGAGGGAGGAAGAAGGAAGGAAAAGAGGGAAGGAAGAAAGGAAAGGAGGGAGGGAAGAAAGGGAGGAAGGAAGGGAGGAAAGGATGGAGGGAGGAAGGAAGGGAGGAAAGAAAAGAAGGAAGGGAAGGAGGGAAGGAAGGAAGAAAGGCAAGGCAGTTTTATTTATATAGAGCATTTCATACACAACTCAATGTGCTTTACATAAAACAGAAAAACATATAATTTGAGAAACAATAAAATAAAAGGAAACGAAAGGAAGGAAAGAAGGAGGAAGGAAGGGAGGAAAGGAAAGAAGGAAGGTAGGAGGGATGGAGGAAAGAAGGATGGAAGGAAGGAACAGTCAAAACAGACGGGGTCAATTTGACCCGGGAGGACGACAGGAAGATTAAGTAAAATGAATGTCATGTCTGCTAAGTTTCTGTTTACTGTTTTATTTTGAAATCACTAACCCTTTGTCTCTGTTCTAGATTCACCTTCCTGCTCGCCCTTCCCCCGTCTCATCACACCTGCTCCCTGATTGTTCTCCCCACCTGTCTCCCATCTTCCCTCGTTTCCTTTTGTATTTTTGTCGCCAGTTCGTTGCACTTCATGGTCCTCGTCCCAACGTCTTTCGTAGCACTCTTAGTCATAGTCATAGCCTCGTCTTTTTTCTTGACCCTGCCTTTTGCCTCTCGCTTTTCTGATACCTCTGCCTGTCTGACTGCCTCTTTGTGTACCGAACCCTGTCTGGAATAAACCTGCCTTTTTTTCGTCCGAGCCTAGTCTGTGTTGTGCATTTGTGTCCACCAGTTCTGTGCTCTGGGGAGTTCGTGACAATGAAACCGTTAATTGTATATCTGGATGTGTCAGTCCAATACCAATATCAAAATCTGACAGTAGAAAACTAGTAATTATATTCTGATATCCACTAAAGAAATGCAAACCAGATAAATAATGAGGATAGATAACCGTGTCTCTAATTGACACACTATGTAATGGAAAGATATTCATCTACTGTATCTATGACAACTTCATGCTATTGTCCCACATATATATGAATAATTAGATATTTGTGATAAGCTAAAAATGGTCTTATTTAAACAGTCGGGCTCTTTTCATACCAACAGCAATTATTATTTTTCCACACATAGAAATCTGAAATAATTGGAGGTCAAATTTCTGTTGATTGAATCTAGAAAGCGTCCATACGTTACGTTACGTTCCTCACTGAATAACAATCTGTCACAGTTGTTTAGTTAATAGTTAGAGGAGCTTCAATCCTCCATCGCTTCCTCACTTATCTCCTATAATAGTCTCATGATAATTATCACTGTAATAGCTGCATGTAAAACTTCCCCAGAGCTCACAGCGGGGGCTTTTAGCTCAAATAACGTGTGTGCACCGTGAGTACACAACGTGGGAGTGAACACCAGTGTGACGAATCCTTGACCCTTCATTTATAAGCTGTGTGGGTTTGTGTGTGTGTGTGTGTGTGTGTGTGTGTGTGTGTGTGTGTGTGTGTGTGTGTGTGTGTGTGTGTGTGTGTGTGTGTGTGTGTCCAGTTCTGCTCAGTGAGGCACGTTAACTGTGACGAAGCATGAGACCTGATCTAATGAGGACTGAAGCACGACTGGACTGGATCACCTGGAGCTGCCAGATGGGATCCTGCACGTTTCATGTTGGACATTCAGATGAACTCTGTATTGTATGCATTCATGGCCGTTTATGTGCGTCAGGCCTCAGGGATCAAGCTCATTATTACGGCTGGATATCGACCAAAATGAATCAATACCAAGTAGTATGGAATCGATACCTGTAGTCGATCCTTTTTGCACCCTGAACTAGAAAATATGACTACTTGACATTGGACAAAGACCCATTGTAGTGGCCATTTGTCAAAAAACAAACCAAAGTCATCAAGTCCAGAGTCCATAAGGTTGGGTTCTCGGTATCGAAGAGTCTCCTGTCAATCGATACCTGGTGACAAAATAGTGAATTGGGGAGTGGGATGCGTTGATTCATCGCTATGGAAACCCCTGTACTGGTGAGTTGAGGGAGACAAACTGGATGTTCGAGATAACAGGGATATGAGATACTAGAGCTGAGTGTCAGTACTCAATGCTTTTAAGGTATCAACCGAAATCAACCAAGTAGTATCGAATCGTCGCCCATCAATCGATACCTGCAGTCGATCCTTTTTGCACCCTGAACTAGAAAATATGACTACTTGACATTGGACAAAGACCCATTGTAGTGGCCATTTGTCAAGAATCAAACCAAACTCATCAAGTCCAGAGTCTGTAAGGTTGGGTATCGGTATCGAAGAGTCTCCCGTCAATCGATACCTGGTGACAAAACAGTGAATTGGGGAGTGGGATGTGTTGATTCATCGCTATGGAAACCCCTGTACTGGTGAGTTGAGGGAGACAAACTGGATGTTTGAGGTAACAGGGATATGAGATACTAGAGCTGAGTGTCAGTACGCAATACTTTTAAGGTATCGACCGAAATCAATCAATACCAAGTAGTATGGAATCGATACCTGCAATCAATCCTTTTTGCACCCTGAACTAGAAAATATGACTATCTGTACGGACTTGCTCACAGCCAATCAACGCAAGCGTTCTTGGGTTTAATGCATCATGTGATTGGTCCACTGCCACAGCAGCTACGACCCGTCTGTGGTGGTGAAGTCGTGGTGAATCTGAGTTAGCTTAGCTTAGCAGTTCAGGAGCCAAGATGCCTCCTAAACATCATTTTTAAACAATACTCAGCCCTAGCTACATATCACAACCTCTTGACTCTGCACCATGGACGTAGTTGCAGTTTAGTTGTCTTTTCTTTTTCTTTCTTCCTTTCTTCCTTCCTTCCTTCCTTCCTTGACCCGAGGACAACAGGAGGGTTAACAGATAGGAGCCTGAACCAAACTGTATGAAGCATTAAATCAAATATTAAAAGTGAAGCTCATAATTCTGTCCTCGTCGTGCTGTTTCAGTTTCATTTCATCCTTCCTTCCTTCCTTCCTTCCTTCCTTCCTTTCATCTGTCCTTCCTCCCTCCTTCTCTTTCTTTCCTTCCTTCCTCTTTTCCTTCCTTCTTTCCTTCCTTACTCTTTTCCTTCCTTCTTCTTTTCCTTCCTTCCTTCCTTCCTTCCTCTTTTCCTTCCTTCTTTCCTTGCTTCCTTCCTTCCTTTTTTCCTTCCCTCCTCTTTTCCTTCTTTCTTTCCTTGAAGCTCATAATTCTCTCCTAGTCGTGCTGTTTCAGTTTCATTTCATCCTTCCTTCCTTCCTGGAAGCTCATAATTCTCTCCTCGTCGTGCTGTTTCAGTTTCATTTCATCCTTCCTTCCTTCCTTCCTTCCTTGAAGCTCATAATTCTGTCCTAGTCGTGCTGTTTCAGTTTCATTTCATCTCTCACCAGATTGAAATCTCGTGTCTTTAGATGAAAAGTAATTATAATTGAAGAATGTTATTTGCATGCACTAAACTAAACTGCTGATCTGTATTCACGTCACGCTGCTTTGTGATAACGCTGAACGAACGTATGTAGCTCTTGGGGTCGGTTTCCACGATGCATATCAAAATATAAAGTTCTCTCAAAACTCTGGTTGCCATGGAGATCTGCACAGTTAATTAGGATCTGTTGGGAATAAACTGATTTGAAATGGTAAAAAAAAAAACCCTGAAACCTTCCTGTCGTCGTTGACTGTTCCTCCCTTCCTTCCTTTCTTCCTTCCTTCCATCTGTCCTTCCTTCCTCCTTCACTCTTTCTTTCCTTCATTCCTTCCTTACTCTTTTCCTTCCTTCCTTCTTTCCTTCCTCTTTTCCTTCCTTCCTTCCTCCCTCCTTTCTTTCCTTCCTCTTTTCCTTCCTTCCTTCCTTCCATCTGTCCTTCCTCCCTCCTTCACTCTTTCTTTCCTCCATCCCTCTTTTTTCCTTCATTCCTTCCTTACTCTTGTCCTTCCTTCCTTCCTTCCTTCCTCCCTCCCTCCTTTCTTTCCTTACTCTTTTCCTTCCTTCCTTCCTCTTTTCCTTCCTTACTCTTTTCCTTCCTTCCTTTCTTGCTCTTTTCCTTCCTTCCTCTTTTCCTTCCTTCCTTCCTTCCTTACTCTTTTCCTTCCTTCCTTCCTTCCCTCCTTCCTTACTTGACTCGAGGACAACAGGAGGGTTAATCTCTCAACAACCACACTCATATATTCAGTATATTCAGTGTAGTTTTTAACATTAAAGGGCAAAGACATTTTATTTTGAAAATCCAAATTAAGAATTACAGATATGAAATAATGATTTTGTGTTTGTTAGCAGAGTGTCTTTTACTTTGGTGAGGAGGCAACTGTTTCCTGTTTGTTATACTTTTTTGTACATTTTTTGTTGGTTTTGTGTTATATTTAGAAGAAAACGTAATTTAGATTAATCCTTTTTAGGACTGTCAAACGATTCATTTTTTAAATTGCGATTAATCGCAGAATTTCTATAGTTAATCGTGATTAATCACGTTTTGAATTGCATGTTTAAAATCCCGTTATTTTCCATTTGAAGGCAGTTTTAAGCCCATAATGTAAAGCATTTCTTACCAGAGTGTCTTAACTGGGAATCAATCACGGCTCTGCTGCGACTCCCACACTCCAAAATGGTCCTTTGGTGGAGCTGAGGCTGGCTTGGCTGCACCTGGGTGTTTAGCGTGGAGGTGCTAACTCAAACTCCACGTACTCCGGTGGTAGTTAAACTCCGTTTGACACAGGTTGCATTTTACTTTTGACTTGTCAACTGAAGCGTCTGGAAGTGTTTTAAAGTTAAACAAGCCGTTCAAAAGTCCAGTAGCTCTCTTACTTTCCATCAGCGCGGTAGGTTTACTGCAGGAGGCCACTTCAAAGCATAGCGCTACAGCTAGAGGAGCCGTCTACGGGGGAGTAGAAGGGACAAAAAGGCTTGCAAAATTAAAATGCCATTAAAAAAAATTAACGCGTTATGGATTGCATTAATCTGATCACGATTAACGCGTTAACGCTGACAGCCCTAATCCTTTTATAATAATATAGGGCTTTGTTCCTCTCCATTTATAATTACTGTACCTGTAAATTATGAGCTGCAAAACTTACAAAAACTAAAACTACAGATATAAAACTTTGTTCTCAAGCTCAGCCTTTCTGAATGATTTAATATCTCTTATCTAATAACCTTTTATTTTGGCTGCCAGGGATAAATAATAAGAAATGCTGTCTGAAAAGCAAATGTCTCAACAATACTTAATGACTACAGCTAAGAAAATATGCTAATGCTGCATTAATGAATACCTGCAGGGTTTCCTACTTTTTTAAAGCCATTAGCAGAAGTTAGTAAGTCATCTGCAAATATATAAACATCAGGGATTGATTCATTAGGTTCTCAGACGTTTACAGGCTCAGTTAATGTGAATAAATTGACGGCAAATGGATTTGGGGTCTTAAAGCTTTCATCTTCCTCATTAACTGAAGGGCTAAGAAAGAAATATAGGCTATAAGTGTCCTGCTGGTAAAACTCCAGCTAAATGGATTACTCATTTCTCAAAGCATGAATCGGTCTGACTAAAGCTTTTAACTGAGCTCGAAACATTAATGAATTAATGCAGGAATGATTGTTTGTTTCTAAACTGAGAGAAAACTACTTTGTGGTTTGTTGGGCAGTGGTTGTCGTCTTACTACACACACACACACACACACACACACACACACACACACACACACACACACAGTAAGAAAGAGTCCAGAGTCGTGTTTTGTGCTTGAGAATAGTACATCAGTTGTTGGACGCGGGTAAAGGCCAACACTTTGTGCTTGGTTACAGTCTTTCACACAGTCGATATTTACACAGAATTATACAATGTACAGTACAACGTTACGGCCAATGTTACAAAGCGGTTTACATTCATGTTTGATAAAGGTTGAGCAGCATCTGGGTCCTCCGGTCAAACCTTGTCACAAATATATGTTTAGAATAGCATCAGTGATTTTCTTTAAATAATAGAAAACAAGCTAAAAAAATAAAACAACAACACACACACACACACAAAGGGAGCGTTTCATCATAGAAGGTTCATAAAGATGACAGAGTTTGACGGCATCTTGTTGGGTCTCTGTTCTCTAAGCTCGATCAGGGATGCTAGCATCGGCAAACGTTACAGATGATGTTACGACTGTGTCATCAATAAAGATCCCAGTTGGCTGTTCGACGACTTCTGTTCTCAGTCTCATACTTTAAGGTTACTGAAGTTAAGTAATCAAGTAATTTCCTTACAGTTTCTGTCCTCTAAGCTCGATCAGGGATGCTAGCATGGGCAAACGTTACCGATGTATATCAGGCCGGATACACAAGATGTGCAAATGCCATTTCTTTTAAAAGTTGGGGAAAAAGTTAAAAAATTGCTTTTAATGACCCAAACAGATAGTAAGTTAATACAGATAGGCAGCATGGTCACACAAGCTAACTGGCTAGCTTTAAAAAAAAAATAGTTTATTGATTTTCTAGCCAATTCATTTATGGGTCATCGCTATGTTCCCTTAGCACAGGTATGGCCACTCCATGTAAAATGAATTCAGACATTTTCTTCTAAACACATTAAATAGGTCATAAATGTATTTCTAAAAAAGGTGTAAAAAGCATTTCAACCAATTAGATTTGAATTGTGGAGCTAGGATTAGCATAAACCCGCCCCTGCTGCTGTAGAGGTATAAATACATTCAGCACACACTACTACTACTACAGTCTACAGTTAGCCAGTTAGCTGAGTTAGCACTACTACTACTACAGTCTACAGTTAGCCAGTTAGCTGAGTTAGCCGCCGAGCTAGCAGCAGAAAGCTCTCAGACCTAGCATCCACCTGTACCATTTCTGGTAGGTGGTGACTTTGATTGACAGGTGACACTTGGTAGGGGGCGGGGCTTCAGCGTTTGGGAGCAGAGAAAGAGGCTGATTTTTACACAACTTTGAAGCCTAATTTCATATATTTGGGGATTTTTTTAATCATTCAAATTTGGCAAGGTGGTTAACAACATACTTTTCTGTGGTATGTCAAACTCAGAACACATATTTATTCTTACTTTAAGCTTTTTTTATCTATGAAAACGTTTGAAAGAGGTGAAATGCTTTATTTAATTATTAACCTGAGGGAACATAGACACGCTCCCTTTGTTTAGCTGATTCAATACTGAAGCAACTCTGCAGACAATTACAAAAGATGTTGATGTGAAACTGTGGAACTCTAGTTGTGGCATAAAAACAGATTGAAGCTTGTTGATTGACTAATTTTCATCAAAATGCACCTTGGGAGTTCTTTCCTGATTGGTTTTATGTCCACAAACTTCCAACCAGATGTTTTTCTAACACAGCTGTTCATATCTTGCACTGATGATTCAACCAGGAGTCCTTAATTGCTCCGATGTTTCCGATGTCTCCTGACCAGAGCTGACATATCCCTGCACTGCATTGTGGGTATAGCTATGGGGGGGATTCAGAGCAAAACATCACAAGATGACGCCAAACTGCCATTTGACCTGCTGCCATTTTAAAATATAACACAAATGTAGGAGACACACAACTGAAACTGAAAACTCAAATATGCTGCCATTAAACTAAAGCACACTGTGGTTCAAATAGTTTTACAAAAAGACAAAAAAAAAGAAGTAATGTTTGAGGTGGACACAGTCAGGTGTGTTTGAAATAACAACTGATGACAACATTTCACCTGTTTGGGGAAAAGAAACCGTTCATTGGAAGCTGTTTTAAAGGAGCAGTGTGTAGGATTTAGTGCCATCTAGTGGTGAGATTACAGATTGCGACCAACAGAAAAAATGCCTCTCCGCTTTCAAGCATGTAGACCAGAGGTGTCAAACTCATTTTCATTCAAGGGCCACATACAGAACTACTTGATCTCATGTGGGCCGGATCATTAAAAAGATGGAAGGAAGGAGGGAAGGAAGGAAGGAATGAACGAAAAGGAGACAGGAAAGAAAGATGGAAGGAAGGAGGGAGGGAAGAAAGATATGATGAACGGACAGAAAGATGGATGGAAAAAAGGGAGGAAGGACAGAAGGACATGAGAAAGAAAGTAAGGAAAGATGGAAGGAAGGATAAAAGGAACGAAAAGAAGACAGGAAGGAAAGAAAGGGAGGAAGGACAGATGGAAGGAAGGAGGGAGGGAAGAAAGGGACGAAGGACAGAAGGAAGGAGGGATGAAAAAAGGAACGAACGAACGAAAAAAGAGAGGAAAGAAAGATGCAAGGAAGGAGGGAGGGAAGATATGATGGACGGAAGGAAAGAAAGGGAGGAAGGAAATATGGAAGGAAGGAAGGAGGGAGGGAAGAAAGGGAGGAAGGACAGAAGGAAGGAAGGAGGGATGAAAAGAGGGAAGAAAGGAAGGAAGGAAAGTGGGCCAGATTGGACCCCTCAGCGGGCCGTTTCTGGCCCACGGGCCGCATGTTTGACACCCCTGATGTAGACGATCTTAAAATGGCTCAAAACTTGCATTAAAAAGTTCCTCTCTAGAGCCAATGCTTGATTTGTCTGTAGAAAGGCTCATTCTAACGTAACGAAAACACAATGATTCTTACTTACGTATATTATATTTGATTGGTGCCATGTAGGCATGGGATGATAACCGTGTTCAAGGTATACCGCGATTTGAAAAAGCCACGATAACCGAAACCGCCAAATTTTCTGTCATACCGTTCCTGAGGTATGAGCTGTTTTTAGTCTGGTCATATAAATCCTTCCTTCCTTCCTTCCTTCCTTCCTTTTGTCTTTCCTTCCCTCCTTCCTTTCCTTCCTAATCCCTTTTCCCTCCTTTCCTTCCTTCCTTCCTTCCTTCCTTCCTTTTGTCTTTCCTTCCCTCCTTCCTTTCCTTCCTCATACCGTTCTTGAGGTATGAGCTGTTTTTAGTCTGGTCAAAGACAGGAAGTGCTGGTCAAAGACAGGAAGTGCTGGTCAAAGACAGGAAGTGCTGGTCAGAAACCCCTCAGGTGGTGCAGCTGCAGCGTAGAGTATCACGACCCCTCACACTATCATTACAGATTCAGGTTAAATTAACATGTCTGTCTTTATTTTTCTTCCTTTTAGGAACATTTTAGAGCTATTGCGCAATACCGCCATACCGTGAAACCGTGATTTTTTTGCTTATGGTTATCATACCACCAGAATCTCATACCGGCCCATGCCTAGTGCCATGTCTGTTTTACTAGATGCCACTAAATTCTACACACTGGTCCTTTTTTTAAGATGTGTGTTTCGACAACAAAGCTTAGCAGCGGCAGGTTTGTTTTTTGTGTGTATACATATATTATATTTTTTGTAGTTACCTTCGGTTCGTTCTTAGAGGAAGACACCTTTTCTATATTTTTGAGGCATGCATTCATAGGAAAAAGAGAGCGGAGGGAGGGAGGGAGGGAGGAAGGCAGACGATAAAAAGCTGGAGGTAAACAGCAGGGTAAGATTTGTTGGGAGGGAACAGAGGGGATTGTGGGATTGCTGGGTCGGTCGAGGCGAGGCGGAGAGAGAGAGAGAGAGAGAGAGAGAGAGAGAGAGAGAGAGAGAGAGAGAGAGAGAGAGAGAGAGAGTCCACAGATTGAGGGATTTAAAGAGGAAAAGACAAGAGGGACACCGAGGCTAAGTCCCCTGAACAACAAAAAGATGGATTTTATCTTCCGATGTGTGTTTTACCACATTTAAAGCTCCTGATTTGCTTCTTTACTTAACAGTTTAAATTAAGACTTGTCGTAATATTGATGTGTATTGTGTGTGTGTGTCATTATTCAGCCCACTGTGTTTACAGTGAATTAAAGTGTTGACACAGCTGCTGCCAGAGGGAAACTGAAGGTTGTAATTACAATTAGGCAATTAGGGTTTAAACACATAATGAAAGAACCGTTGATAATAACATTCTGAACAATTCATTAACTTTGGAAAGTGGAAATTAAGACGTAACTGCGGGATCTTTGTGTGTATACGTGTGAGAAAAACACAATGGGCCTCATGCAGGAAGCACTCAGGAACAGATGTGCTCTTAAGTGGAACATGGAGTGATTTTAGGAAAGTGTGTGGCACTCATCAATTTTCAATCAACTCTCAGAGGCAAGGAAGAGTTCGACGAGTCTGTCTGACTTTCCTCACAAGGACAAAATACTACTCCGACATAAAAAACACTCATCCGAATGATTTTTCACCTTTATGAATAAATGGAGCAGAACAGGTCTTCTTTTATGCACATTTCAGTGGCGTTGATTATTGTTCATGTTGAAAACTCACTGACTTTCACCTCCTTTAGGGGGTTTTCTGCTTTTTATTTATTCTGTGGAGACTGAAAATCCTGTTTTAGTAGTAATCTGACAGACTCACCAGATGTAGATTAAACTGTATCTGGTACTGACAGCCAAACAACAACTTGGAGCTGGAGTTATATCTGTAACCAATAACTGAAAAACAAGTGAGAGCTACAAGAATTACATTTAAATGAGTTTGATATTTGGGTCAACCTGGAGGTATAGAAGTTAAATACAGTAACAAGATAATGAAATGATAACCTGAGTCTGTGGAGGAACGGAGAGATGATCGGAGAGGAAATCCAATCCTTCACTTAATTAGGTGCGTTAAATTAGTTTTGAGTATGTTACGATCATTTGGGATCATTTTTATGTAATTTGGGTTGTTTTCCATGAACCAACAGTAAGGGTCTTCTCATCCAGGTATATTGGGATTGACAGCAGTCGCTTCGTGCTGCATTCATGTCAATATCGGAGTTATCGTAATCAGAGTTTCTTACTTCTAAATAGGATTCGTGTAAACATCCAGGTCACGATTACTGACTGCAAGAAGCTCAGATTTACACAACTTTTGCCTGAAAACCAAACAAACACGGCCATTAAACCCAGGCTTAATTGATAAGTCTGGTAAAGGGGCAACTTTTATGATAATTTGACAGGTTCTAGGCTTTGATTGGTTACCCTAACCTTTAGTAGTTTTTATACGTTATATATATGTTAATAGTTGTAAAGTTGCCCAAACAAACAAACAAAAAGGTATTTGGAGTTTGGGTCCATTTTCTGTTTCCATGATTGTCAATATATTGGTTAACGTTTGTCACCAGTTCCAAGAGATTACATGTTAAAAGAAAACAACATTACTTCTTGAAATATTGACATTTGACATCAGTCTGACATTTGGTATGCCTGTAGACATTTGGTTCAGATTTATCCAACGTTTGCCTGTAAACCAAACAAACACGGCCATTCACGGTAATTAAACCCAGACTTAATTGGTATGTCTGGTAAAGGGGCAACTTTTATGATAATTTGACAGGTTCTCGGCTTTGATCTCAGTCCCTTCTGGCTTTTATACATTATATATATGTTAATAATTGTAAAGTTGCCCAAACAAGCAAAGGTATATATTGGTATTTGGAGAAGTTTGGGTCCATTTTCTGTTTCCATGATTGTCAATATATTAGTTAACGTTTGTCACCAGTTCCAAGAGATTATATGTTAAAAGAAAACAACATTACTTCTTGAAATATTGACATTTGATTGGCATTTAACAGTTTTGAGAGGTTTGGGGTAAGTTTGGCACACTGCTTACTCATTGCCCTGTAAAAACTTCCTACTTTTACCAATCAGTCTGAAAACCAAATAACATGACCATTTACAGTAATTAAACCCAGACTTAATTGATCATGTGTTTTTCATATGAAAATTTTAAAAATAGGCAACTTTTATGATAATTTGACTGATTCTGGCGACACTGGGTGGCATACATCAGACACGGTGGTGCAATAGTTTTTATACGTTATCTTTATGTTAATAGTTGTTAAGTTGCCCAAATAGACAAAAGGTAGATGATACAAATGTTATGTACTGCTTCATATTAGTATTTGGAAAAGTTTGGAACATTATTTCTTGAAATATAGACATTTGATTGGTATTTAACAGTTTTGAGAGGTTTGGGGTAAGTTTGGCACACTGTAAAAACTTCCTGCTTTTACCAATCAGTCTGACATTTGGTATATTTGTAGACATAATGTTTGGGAACCAGAATGTGTCAAGAGTAAAGAGATCTATGGGTAACATTTTGGTTTACTGTCAAAGAAATTCAAGTATGTGTTTGTTTTGGGTTAGGATTAGTGGGCGTAAAACCAGACACAACCTGCAACTATAGTCTAGGGTTTGTTTGTTGAATGAAAGATTCATAATACGGCATTATGTTCATGCATGAGGCCCAATCAGAAGAATAGTTTCCTCCACAGCAGCTGATGGTGTAGTTGGTGTGAATACGGCTTTAGATTAACAATCTGACTGGAGTTAAAGTCACAGATCTGAAATTTCAACCACAATTGAGTTGTTCTGACTGACAGCTGATAACAGAGAGAGCGGTGTGTTGGAGGGTTTTAAAATTTAAATAAAAAGAAATAAATCACTTGAGCTTGTTTTTCTTTTGTCAAACATTCATCTGTCTGCTTTTGAGTAAGAATCTGAAGAATTTGCTGTTTTTAAATTGCAGCTGTTTGTTTGAAAGCTCTCTCTCGTCTCTGGTGGGAACATGCTGTCTTTTTGCCTCATTATCCCACATTTCGCTCATTCCCCTCCTCCCGCTGATTCTCTCATTCCTTTTCTCTCTCTGTCCTTCATCTCTTTACAATGAAAAACTGAAACAAAGCATCAACGTTTTAATCTGAATCGTTTCTATGTTGACTCTGTTTAGTGATCGTGTCTCACAGCTTTATCCTTCATTTGTCCACCTCTGTCTTTTCTGCTTTGCAGTCCCACATCCGGCGTCCTCACAAGGATAATCCAGGAAAACCGGCTTTCACACACACAGCTGTCTTCATTATGTAACAATGTTGGGAGATTTCACAAAGCTTGCATCATGCATCCTCGCCCTCCTCAGATCAGTCCAATATCATGTTGATTTATTTGTTTTTTTGGATTGTCTTTTTGGGCGGTGT
Source organism: Scomber japonicus (assembly GCF_027409825.1). NCBI lineage: Eukaryota > Metazoa > Chordata > Actinopteri > Scombriformes > Scombridae > Scomber > Scomber japonicus. The sequence goes on along the minus strand of NC_070599.1, from coordinate 26,588,686 downwards.
TCATTCCCAGCAGCCTCCGATTCTCATTATCCTGCTTTGTCTTAAAAGCTCACAGTAAAGAAGCGACTGCTGCTGCCGCCGAAAGGTCGAAGGTTCAACGCCCGCAACCTGTAAGCCACTCTGGGTTAAATGTACGAGCTCAATGCTTCACGTGTGGAATGACGATGGAATAAAGCCCTATTTTGACAAAGATTTGCATGAAGTCCAAAGTCGGTGTGGCGTTAGTCTTTAAACGTATTTTCTGTTGTTTCGAGATGTCAAGCAAACAAAGAACAAGCAAAGTTTGCCGTTAAATATCTTGCAAACTTTTTATCAACCAAAAACTGAAGCTGGAACAAACCTCGTCACTTTTTCAGTGTCACAAAGCTGATCACTTGATTATCAATTGTTTTTCTCCAAGGAGACCTTGAGTCATCCACCAGCTTTTCTTCTTCTTCTTTTCTCCTGTCATTCTCCTTCTTCTAATCCCTGCTCGTCTACGCCTCCTCCTCTAATTTGGGCTTCCAAAAACTCTAATCCCCTCCATCTCCTTCCTCTCACTCTTTCATTTCTATTTTCTCTCTCATCTTTATCTCCGCTCTGGATTCTTCTTCATCGTCACCGTCATTGTCATCGTCACCTTCTTCAGTTCCTCCCTCCGGCGCTCACACATCGGTGGCGTTCAGGCAAGTCGACACCACGTCCTGTGTTTCGAGCACGATCTTCTTCGCCCTCCCCCCGCCTCCTCCTCCTCCCCCGACTGGGTGGATGCTGTCCAGCCGGCCGGTCCTCCCCCTCTCGCCTCCTCTGCGACACTTGAAGACGGCGAGGAAGGCGGCGCGGTAGTTGCGGTTCATCCAGCCGTAGAGCAGCGGGTTGGCGAAGGTGGAGCACATGGCGACGACGTGGAAGACGGTGTACAGCAAGCGGAAGTCACGCATGTCCAGCACCGTGCTGTCGATGTCAGTGGCCAGCTGGAAGGCGTGGAAGGGCAGCCAGCTGACGGCGAACACCACCACCATGGTCACCAGCATCTTGGTGGTCTTGCGGCGTCGGCGGTGGCGTTCGGAGCCGGCGCTGCTGTTGACGCCGCTCTCCGCCGGGCTGACGTGGCCGCGCAGTTTGGACCAGATGCGAGCGTAGGCGAAGGAGATGATGGACAGCGGCAGGAAGTACTGCAGGATCAACATGGAGATGCTGTAGACGGTGCCGTCAGTGTTTTTGCCGGGCCACTTCTCCGTACAAACCTGAGACCAGAAACAAGACGTGTGATCAGATTCATTACGGTTATAGTTTCAGACATGAATACGTTCAAGGACTGCACCCAAAGAAGATAAAGAAGCTCATGATTCACTTGACAAATGTATTCAGGTGCAAACTAAATTGCTCAGGTGAATCATGTGCTCCACTATCTGTCTTGAACCATTGAACAGTTTCTAACAGTTTGTCCTTTTCTGAGAGCATCGACCTCCAACTGTGGAGAGACAGACTCCCAAGAGATTCCCTCTATTCCTACTACTATTGAATTACATTTGTTTAGAGCTGTGATTCATTTGGTTATAATTATTTTTTAGATTTTATAAAATAGTGAAAACAGTCTGCAGTAATGTCTTAGAGCCAAAAGTGACAAAATACAAAGTTATTTATTGATTCTGCCATCATAAAAGCACTTGAAACACTGATGGCCCTACATAACGGAGGAACAATGAATAATCAGACACACAGTCCTGAGTTCATCAGACTGGCATGCTTCATCTCACCAGAGCAAGCTGCAGACCCTTTATTTGTAATTTGCGGCACCTGCGTGCAACTCCTCCCATTTCAGCAATCAGGCAAAAATCAATCAACAAACAAAACTCATTCCGTCTGTCCTTCCTCCCTCCCTCCTTCTCTCTTTCTTTCTTTTCTCTCTCTTTCCTTCCTTCCGTCTGTCCTTCCTCCATCCCCCTTTCTTCCTTCCTTCTGTCCTTCTTTCCTTCCCTCCCTCCCTCCCTCCTTCTCTCTTTCTTTCCTCTGTCCTAACTTCCTTCTTTTCCTTTCTTCCCTTTCTTCCACCCTCCTTTCCTTCCTTCTTCCTTCCTTCCTTTCTTCCTCCTTCCTTCCTCCCTCCTTTCTTTCCTTCCTTCTTCCTCCCTCCCTCCTTTCCTTGACTCGAGGACAACAGGAGGGTTTAAATACATTTGTTCAGAGCTCCAACTAATAGTTATTCATTCAGTTAAATAGTGAAAATATCTTGTTTAGTCTGATCAACAATCTTAAAAAGAGTTTACTGTCATGTAAGACACAAAAAGCTTAGAACTAACTGTCCTAAACCTGACCAGACCTGAATCACAGTGTTGGCAAATGATAAAACATCATTATTTAGTGACTTTAGCTCAAACAGCAGCGTCGTACCTGCTGCAGAAGCCACGCTCTCATCACTTCCCTTCGAACTCATTCCTATCTGATAACGCCCATTCAATCAAGTGATAACATCCAAAAACAGGCAATGAGGGAGGAGAAAAAAGAAAAAGGGTGGACGGGTAGTTAGGAGAGGGAATCTGAGAGGTTGAGTTGGGATGAAAGGAAGAGAGTGAAGAGAAGGAGGGAGAGATGAAAGAGATGGAGGGGCAGCGATGGAGGAGGGCCAGCGGGGGGGGGGGGGGGGGGGGGGGGGTGAGCTGGAAGATCAAAGAGCTGGACGAAGAGGGGAGCGAGGGGACGGAGCTGCAAGAGCGTTTGATTCTGAAACCTGGTGTTACAGGTGTGTGTGTGTGTGTGTGTGTGTGTGTGTGTGTGTGTGTGTGTGTGTGTGTGTGTGTGTGTTACCTGTATAGTGTGTCCAGGCCCCAGTGTGAAGGAGCCGTACTCTCTGAAGATGGCCAGAGGACTAGCGAGCACAGCGCTCAGCACCCAGGTCAACGCTATCACAGCGAAACACACATCCTTACGCATCCTGGTCTCCAGGTGATACACTATACACCTAAAAATACACACACACACACACACACACACACACACACACACACACACACACAGATCAGCGTTTAAGAGGAGATAGCATGTGTTTGGTGGTTTTTCTTTTTTTTATGTGCTGTTCTGCTGCTGGATGATAAACATGGAGTCAAAGTTACAGAACGTGAGGTGAAGGATTGTAGAGCAGAGGAGTCAAACTCATTTTCATTCAAGGGCCACAGACAGACCAATTAGATCTCATGTGTGGAAGGAAGGAAGGAAGGAAGGAAGGAAGGAAGGAACGAAGAAAGGAAAAGCGGAAGGTAGGGAGGAAGGACAGAAGGATAAAGGGAGGAAGGGCCGATGGAAGGACAGAAGGAAGGAAGGTAGGAACGAACGAAGAAAGGCAAAGGTGTAGGTAGAGAGGAAGGACATAAGGAATAAAGGGAGGAAGGACAGATAGAAGGACAGAAGGACAGAAAGAAGGAAGGAAGAACAGAAGTAAGAAAGGTATATGAAGGACAGATGGAAGGAAGGAAGGAACGAAGAAAGGAAAAGGGGTAGGTAGAGAGGAAGGACAGAAGGAATAAAGGGAGGAAGGAAGGAAGGAAGGAAAAGGGGAAAATAGAGAGGAAGGACAGAAGGAATAAAGGGAGGAAGGGCTGATGGAAAGACAGAAGGAATAAAGGGAGGAAGGGCTGATGGAAGGACAGAAGGAAGGAAGGAAGGAAGGAAGGAAGAAAGAACAGAAGTAAGAAAGGTATATGAAGGACAGATGGAAGGAAGGAAGGAACGAAGAAAGGAAAAGGGGAAGGTAGGGAGGAAGGACAGAAGGAATAAAGGGAGGAAGGGCCAATGGAAGGACAGAAGGAACGAACGACGAAGAAAGGAAAAGGGGTAGGTAGAGAGGAAGGACAGAAGGAAGAAAGGGAGGAAGGACAGAAGTGGGCCGGATTGCACCCCTGGACGGGCCGGTTCTGGCCCGCGGGCCACATGTTTGACACCCCTGCCGTAGAGAGTCAAAAGTGAGACTTCAACCTGCTCAGAGGCTGAACTGAGAAATGAGGAGTTTTTTTTTTTTTAACTGGAAGACTCAGAGTATGAAGATAAAGCTGGAAATGTGCAGAAGTATGTTTCCTGGATTACTTTGATACTGAAGAAAACTTAAAAATGTGATGATTCTCAGAGAAGTTCTCTCAGTGCTGGGTTTTTTTTCTTCCTGTGTGATTTCAGAGCAGCAGATTTGTAGATGCGGGTCTGTGATGCACATCCGACATGAAGTCTGAGTCACACTGAGTCTGAAAATGTGTCCATCATGTCTGCTGGTTGGGATTTGACAGAGTTATGACTCAGAAGGAGAACGAGGTTTGACGCTCCCCCCCGAGGAGAAACCCTGGAGACCGACGAGCAACAACAACCGTCCCAAATGTTCCACACACACAAAGAGATGAAAACGTTTACTCCCTTCGTTCCTCCCTCCTTTCCTTTCCTCCCTTCCTTCCTCCCTCCCTCCTTAGAACAGAACGCTTTAGAGTTTGATGCTTTGCTCACACTGTGTTTTAACCTTCCTGTCGTCCTCCCGAGTCAAATTGACCCTGTCTGTTTTGACTGACGGAGGAAAGAAGGAAGGAGGGAAGGAAGGAAGGGAGGGAGGGAGGAAAGGAAAGAAGAAAGGGAGGGAGGGAGGAAGGAAGGAAAGAGGGAAGGAAAGAAGGAGGGAGGGAGGAAGGAAGGAAAGAAGGAAGGGAGGAAAGTTAAAGTTACGGACGACAGGAAGGTTGTCGGCTTCAGTTATTACGATTTTTTTTAACTTAACATAACATAATAACTTATTATTACATTATTTTTGGTTCAGAAAGTTTAATATATTATTGGCAAGCTCTTCCATTATCAGCTTTACTACATTTAAAACAGGCTAAATTATTACGCTATCGGTTGTTTTAACGTTATCGGTCAGTACAAAAGTTTTCCTTTAAATTCTCTCATTCCTTCACTATAATGTCCATGACTGGCTCCAAATATTAGACTGTATATAAAGATGAGCCTCCTGTCAATCACACGACAGACATCAAAGCTACTTATAAGTCTTTATATCTTATTAAAGGAGCAATCACTTCTAAAATGACACATTCACACATTAGAGCGCCTGAATGTAGAGTAGTTAAGGTTTTTTAAATAGGAGTCAGTTGGAGCCGTTTTAAGCCCCGCCCACCTGTGTCGGTCCAGGGCGATGACGTTGAGCGTCACCGTGGAGACGTGGACGGCGAGCCCCTGGGCGTACGGCAGCAGGAAGCAGAGCGTGCTGCCGAACTTCCACTCTCCCTGCAGCGTGTAGACGAGGGTGAAGGGGAGGCACAGCGTGTTCACCAGGAGGTCGGCTGCAGACACAAGACAGGAAGTTCAGACACAAGACAGGAAGTTCACTCAGAGTGGAGTTTTCAGCTTTAGAAAGACAAATAGCAGACAAGGAAAATCAACTGTTTTGACTTTTGGTAGCTTGTAAAAATGCCCCAAATGTCTTTTATTCTGAAATTTAATGACTTTTCCTAAAGTTTCCCAAAATGTACCAAAATGAAGATATTTTAAAATGTTCTACTTTTGTATAGATGCTACTAATGTTTGTCCATTGAGGCTGTTCTGGGTCAGATTATCTCCGTATCTATTGCCTAAAAGAGATGCAAGATTATTAAAAGAGACATAAATTGACTAAGAGAGACAAAAAAATGACAAAATAAACCTAAAAACTGCAAAAAAGAGATGAAAAATGACTAAAAACAACCTCCAGACAGCGAGGAGAGAATATGAACAGTATGTAAAGGGTTAAATAAATACTCAGTCTCTTTAAAAGTAGCAATACAACATTAATCAGGACTTTAGTTTGGCTGTAAACTCGTCCCTGAATAGCCGATGCTAATGCTAGCGCTAATGGCAGATCCTGGATGAGTGAACATTGAACTTGTGCATCAGGCAGCAGATTTCCCAGCAGGGTCGTTACAGTTTCATCTCGACCACACAGCGTGCTGCGTTAAGAAGAGAGCAGACATTTGGTATTAAACACTTTTTATGAGGAGAACAAACTGTGAGGAGAAAATATGAACGGGAGTGTACCTATGTTCCCCTGGTCCTATGTTCCCCGATCGCGGTTAACTCGGTTGCTAGCTCAGCGGCTAACTCCGCTGCTAGCTTGGCAGCTAACTCGGCGGCTAATTCGGCTGCTAGCTCGGTGGCTAACTCGGCTGCTAACTCAGTGGCTAACTCGGCGGCTAACTCAGCTAACTGTAGACAGGATCATCCCTATGTTCCCCGGTCACATACAAAGCGGGGAACATAGGGATGATCCCATATGAACAGGATGTAAAGGGTTAATAGACTAATTGTTGCAGCTGTAAACTGGTTTAAACACATTGGATCATGGGGCTTTGGTTCCAGTTTTAAAGGGTTTAATTGTTCCAGAGTTTACGGCCAAATTAAAACTGTCGATCTTTGTCTGCATTTGTGCTTCTTATCCAAGTGAAGGAAAATACAAACTTCTCCTCTCGATCTCTGATAAGTGAACTGCTGTGTTTGTCTCAGCGGGAGGTGAAGGGGGAAGTCACATTCACACTGTTTCTATCTGCTAACGAGCAGCAAACTGAAGAAGAGTGAAACATATGAGCGCTGGATGATCTTTTCTTATATAACCGTTTATTTAAATAAATTCTTATCATCATTTCATTTGTTTTCTTTATCCAGTGTGAGCTGCTTTGTGTTTACACGTCATCTGAGGACAGAAAGAGAGAGAGAGAGAGAGAGAGAGAGAGAGGAGGGAGAGAGACAGAGAGAGAGAGACACAGAGAGAGAGAGAGAGACATAGAGAGAGAGAGAGGGAGAGAGTGAGGGAGAGAGAGAGAGAGAGACATAGAGAGAGAGAGACATAGAGAGAGGGAGAGAGAGAGACATAGAGAGAGGGAGAGAGAGAGACAGAGAGAGAGGGAGACGGAGAGAGAGGGAGACAGAGACAGAGAGAGGGAGAGAGACATAGAGAGAAAGAGAGAGAAACAGAGAGACAGAGAGAGAGAGAGAGACATAGAGGGAGAGAGAGAGAGAGAGACATAGAGGGAGAGAGAGAGAGAGAGAGAGAGAGAGAGAGAGAGACCATCTGATCCGACAGATCTGGAGCTGAACACACACAGACTGATAAAGTTACATTTTCCCTCCAAAAACTGGACGAATTTAAATCTAGACTAAGTTTTAGAAGCCAGAGTTACATAAAAAAGCAGTTTTCACCTCAGATTCATCTGATTGAGCTTTTTTAACATTAACAAACAATTTCGGAAACTAATCCTTTAGTTTACGGAGCTTGTTGACGGCATGATAGCTACTAAATTAAGCTGCTTTTTGTATTTTAGTTGCATTAGCATTGTAATTTTCTTTGTATTTATTTTACAATTTGTAGATTTTTGGCTGATTTTCTGTCTACTAGTAGCAACACTTGCTTATTTTCCAGTTACGGAGCAGCATTATCATTCATTGATAATCTTAATAATTACTTGTGGGGTTCCTCAGGGTTCTATGTGTGGTCCTTTATAGTTTCAATCTGGTTAAATATGCTTTTAAGTATATCTTCTGTCATATTATCAGCTTATAAAGTATTTCAGCAGTTACAGATCAACATTATCATTCATATAGAGTCGTGTTTCTGTCCAGTATTAACTCTCTTTTAGCTCTGTGTTTAGTCTCCACCAACTCCTGAGGGAAATATCAGGCTAGTCTCCAGCTACCTGTGTGTGTTAGCAGGTAGCGTATAGCGGCTTTTTACAGCTCATTTCTGTGAAAGCTGCTGCCTGATGCGGTGGGACAGCTAAACAATGGAGGTGAGACTCTCCGTTAAAGCTCCGTAAAGACGAGAGGGAGCTGCAGAGTCTCTGATAATACTCTCTACGTTCTTCATTTACCAGCCTTGACCTGTTTTCTAACCCGCTCCTCTTTTGTTTCGGTGGGAAAATTGGACACACGACATCGTTCTACCATTCTGCACATTTCACATCACATCACTCACACCGCTCTCTCTCTCTGTCTCTCTCTCTGTCTCTCTCTATGTCTCTCTCTATGTCTCTCTCTATCTCTCTCTCTCTCTCTCTCTCTCTCTCTCTCTCTCTCTCTCTCTCTCTCTCTCTCTCTCTCTCTCTCTCTCTCTCTCTCTCTCTCTCTCTCTCTCTCTCTCTCTCTCTCTCTCTCCGCCGTGTTGTTTCTCTGAACGCTGCTCTGCTGCTCTGAGGTTTCTTCACGATGTCGACAAAGCATCAAATATGAAAGAAATCTGCCAAGACGCCTACAGGCTATACATGCTTCTCATAAATACTATATATCTATATCTATCTCTATATATATATATATATATATATATTCTTTTCTTCTCTTTTTCTATTATTTCTAGAAAACCTTTTCACAACCTTTCAGTATATCTTTGGCAGTCTGACAGCTTTGCCATGTGTCTTATCCGTTTAACAGATGTGAAGAATTCCCAAAAGGAAGGATAACAATGCTGTAACCACGGCAACCGGTGATGCTGCTGCCGCCGTATATACTCAGGTGAATAAGTTTGCATACGCACTGAAACATGGATCTGCAGAGATACAATCAGGTCAAAGAAGAAGAAAAAGAAGTGGTGGTGGCCTATTTTGTCTTGGTGTTAACCCTCCTGTTGTTCCTCAGGTCAAGGAAGGACAGAAGGAAGGAAAGGAGTAGGGAGGAATTTAGGAGAGAAGGAAGGAAAGAAAGAAAGGAGTAAGGAGGGAGAGAGAGGAAGGAAGGAAGGAAAGGAGGAAGGAAGGAAGAAAAGGGGTAAGGAGGGAGGGAGGAAGGAAGGATGGAAGGATGAGGGAGCAAAGAAAGAAGGGTGGAGGGGATAAAGGAATGAAAAATTTAAGAAAGAGGGAAGAAGGAAGGAAAGAAGGAACAGTCAAAAGAGACGGGGTCAATTTGACCCGGGAGGACGACACGACGGTGACTCAGGCGTCTGTCAGGTGTTTGGTGCTATTTTTCTATCCTTCCTTCCTTCCTTCCTTCCTTCCCTCCTTCCATTTGTCTATCCTTCCTTCCTTCCTTCCTTCCGTTTGGGACTCAGTGCTTCAGCTGTAGAGTCAGGAAGATGAACATCAACCGTTTACTTTCCTTCCTTCCTTCCTTACTACCATCTTTCCCTCCTTCCATCGGTCTATCCTTCCTTCCTTCCCTCCTTCCTCCCTTCCCTCCTTCCATCTGTCCATCCTTCCTTCCTTCCTTCCCTCCTTCCATTTGTCTATCCTTCCTTCCTTCCTGGTCATTACACCTATTCTCAATCTATATGCATTAATATGGACTTGGTCCTTTGTGAGGTCAGATACTGATGTTGGACGAGAAGGCCTGGCTCATAATCTCTAGTTCTAGTTCATCTGAAAGGTGTTTGATGTGGTTGAGATCAGGGTCAAGTTTAGATTAGTAGCTTTATTGTCATTATATTGAGGGTCAGACAACAATATAACGAAATTTAGATATCACTCCCTATGAGCCATAAGAACATTTAAGATAATTAAACACAACTGGAGACATGAATACAACATTAACAATCTATCTATGCACTATAAAAGGTGCAAACAGTAGTAATGCTCATTGTAACAGTAGGGCACATTCAGTGACTGTGTGTGTGTGTGTGTGTGTGTGTGTGTGTGTGTGTGTGTGGGATGTGAGGATCAGGCCGTGTTCATTAGTTTAACAGCTTGGGGGAAGAAGCTGTTTTTCAGTCTTGTAGTGTGTGACTGAACTGTCCTGTATCGCCTGCCGGAGGGAAAGTAGCTGGAACACCGAGTCTTAATGGATCTTGCTTTTTGTGCGCTGGGGCAAAGTCATGCTGGAATAGAGAAGGGACTTCCTCCATCTGTTCCCATAAAGGTAGAAGCATAGAAGTGTCCAAAATGTCTTAAGCAGGACTCAGTGCAGCTCCTGACCCTGTTTGATTATTCTCCTTCCTTCCTTCCTTCCTTTCCTTCCATTGTGTCATCCTCGTGGGTCAAATTGACCTCGTCTGTTCTGACAGACGGAAGGAAAGGACGACAGACGGGAGGAAGGAAAGGAAGGAAAGGAAGGAGGAAAGGAAAGAAGGAAGGAAGGAAGGAAAGAAGAAGGAAGGAAGGAAGGAAGGAAGGAAGGAAGGAAGGAAGGAACAGTGAAAACAGACGGGGTCACTTTGAAGGTATATTTATAATGAAACAGAAACTTTAGTCGAACTCTCTGGATTTTAATATCCAGAACTTGTAAAACTCTCAAAAAGGCAAAAAGAAGATAATAATGTTGTTTTATGTCCAAGGAGAGAAGTAATCAGTGTGTGTGTGTGTGTGTGTGTGTGTGTGTGTGTGTGTGTGTGTGTGTGTGTGTGTGTGTGTGTGTGTGTGTGTTTATTAATGATAGCCGGCAGCAGGTTATACTTTGCATCCAATTTACTTTACACTTTTCAGACACTTGAGGCGAAACACACACACACACACACACACACACACACACACAGTTAAAGAAGTGCCACTTTACGCTCTCTAATTCATTTCTTTTACATTATTTAACTTTGTTTGTGAGTTTCTTATTTGTTGGCGAACACAGGAAGTTAAAATGTTTCCTTCCTTCCTTCCTTCCTTCCTTCTGTCCTTCTGTCTTTCTTTCCTCTGTTCCCCCTTCCTTCCTTCCTCCCTTCCTTCCTTCCCTCCCTCCTGTCTTCCTTCCTTCCTTCTGTCCTTCTTTCCTTCCTCCTTCCTTTCCTTCCTTGCTTCTTTCCTCCTTTCCTTCCTTCTTCCTTCCTTCCTTCCTTCTGTCCTTCCTTCTTCCTCACTTCCTTCCTTAACTCGAGGACAACAGGAGGATTAAAGACTCAGGACACACACACACACACACACACACACACACACACACACACACACACACACACACACACACACTTATTAACTTATTTGTTTGTGAGTTTCATATTTGTTGGCGAACACAGGAAACAGGAAGCAGGAAGCAGGAAGTTAAAACGTTTCCTCCGCGGAGCCTTCAGCTCATTTAACCTTTGACCCCGTCTGTTTTGACTGTTCCTTTTTTCCTCCCTTCTGTCCTTCCTTCCTTCCTTTCTTTCCTCCCTCCTTCCCTCCTGTCTTCCTTCTTTCCTTTTTTCCTCCCTTTTTACCTTCCTTCCTCCCTCCTTTCCTTCCTTCCTTCCTTCCTCCCTTTCTTCCTTCCTTCTGTCCTTCTGTCTTTCTTTCCTCCGTCTCCCCTTCCTTCCTCGCTTCTTTCCCTCCTGTCTTCCTTCCTTCCCTCCTGTCTTCCTTCCTTCCTTCTGTCCTTCTTTCCTTCCTTCCTCCCTCCTTTCCTTCCTTCTTTCTTCCTTCCTTCCTTCCTTCCTTGCTTCTTTCCTTCCTTGCTTCTTTCCTTCCTTCCTTCCTTCCTTCCTTCCTCCATTCTTCCGTCCTTCCTTCCTTCCTCCCTCCTTTCCTTCCTTCTTCCTTCCTTCCTTGCTTCTTTCCTTCCTTCCTTCCTTCCTTACTACCATCTTTCTTTCCTTCCTTCCCTTTTTCTATCTTTCTTTCTTTCCTTCCTTCTATCACACACACGTTGATAAACCTCAAAATGAAACACATCTCATCATGTGACCCATCGCCATGACAACCAGCAAAGAGAAACGAGCGTCATTGTTCCTAAATATGATCACGTGAGTCTAAAAATAGAAAATGTTACAGAGGAGAAATACTTCAAGTGTTCTGGGAGTTTGTGTTGAAACTACATTCAGACAAATATTATTTTAAGAGAGGGAAAGAATGATAATCATCTCATCCATCGCGTCCATGTGGGCTCGTTACATTTGGGTCCCAGGTGGGTTTGTTTGCTGTTTCCATGGTTACACCACCTGTGTTTGCCCATATGGGGTCTAAGTGGGATCAGAATGAAGCTCAACATGTAATTTAATACTTCTCAGCTTTAAGACAGGGGCTCACTTCACTTTCTTTCCTTCCTTCCTTCCTTCCTTCCTTCCTTCCTTCCTTCCTGCCATCTGTCCTTCCTTCCTTTTTTCCTTCCTTCCTTCCTCCATTCCTTCCTTCCTTCTATCCTTCCTTCTATCCTTCCTTCCTTCCTTCTTTCCTCCATTCCTTCCTTCCATCTGTCTAGCCTTCCTTCTATCCTTCCTTCTATCCTTCCTTCCTTCCTTCTTTCCTCCATTCCTTCCTTCCATCTGTCTAGCCTTCCTTCCTTCCTTCCTTCTATTCTTCCTTCCTTCTATCCTTCTTTCCTTATATCCTTCCTTCCTTCTATCCTTCTATCCTTCCTTCCTTCCTTACTACCATCTTTCCTTCCAGTCTTCTTTACCCATCTGTCCTTCCTTCCTTCCTCCCTCCATTCCTTCCTTCATTCCTTCCTTCCTACTTCCTGGTTTCTCTTTAAAACGATCAAACATTAAACTGAATCACATGTTTCCATCACACACACATGTGTTGATAAGCCTCAGAATGAAACAGATCTCATCATGTGACCTATCGCCATGACAACCAGCAGAGCTCCTCCACATGTTTTAATGAGCTGGAAGAATATCTCAACTTTGACCCCAAAAAACATCAAACATTAAAATAACCGGTATATACGCAGCCAAACATTTTAATATCCTGAGAAGCAGAAACACAGACGCAGCAGCAGGAGCAGCAGCGTTTAGCCATCTGTTCTCTGGCCGCCGCTGTGCCATAAATAATCGTTTTCTCAGGTCGATGTCACGTCAGCTCTATTTCTGAGATTCATGAGAAGCCTGCCAAGTGACACACACACACACACACACACACACACACACACACACCGCTGAACTGTGAAACTTCACACTGATTTCACGATTAACTGAACTTTTCCTGTCTGAGAGAAGGGAGGAAGGGAGGAAAGGAGGGAGGAAGGAAGGAAGGGAGGAAGAAGGAAGGAAAGGAGGGAGGAAAGGAAAGAAGGAAGGTAGGAGGGTGGGAGGAAAGAAGGAAGGAGGAAAGGGAAGAAGGAAGGAAAGGAGGGAGGAAGGAAGGAAGGGAGGAAAGGTGAGAGGAAGGAAGGAAGGGAGGAAAGGTGAGAGGAAGGAAGGAAGGGAGGAAAGGAGGGAGGAAGGGAGGAAGGAAGGAAGGGAGGAAAGGAAAGGAACTGTGAAACTTCACACTGATTTCATGATGAACTGAACTTTTCCTGCCTGGTTTAGTTTCAGAGGCTTGAATGTGTTTAAAAAGCTGATTTATTAAATATGACACAAAACAAAACTCACATATGCAAAGTGTCAAAAGCCCAAATAAACACTTTACAGGGTTAATCTGCAGACTATAAAATGTCAGAAAACAGCCTACAATAACTGTTATGGTTTCCTAAAGCTCTGAGAGATGCCTTCAAATGTCCAAAATCCAAATATATCCCGTTTATAATCCTGTAAAAGTGTCATAAAAGTGTAAAATTGTCACATTTGAGACGAAATATTTGATATTTGAGCTTAAAAAATGACTAAAAATTATGATTAAATTGTCAAAACAGTTGCTGATTAATGTAGGAATGTAATGTATTGAATCTATATGTTGAGAAATGATTTATCAGAAGCTCCATTAAACAACACTGCAGTTTCAAAGTATTACTTTTTCTTCTGGTTCAGACTTTACAGAGTTAAAAGTAAGTGAATTATTGCTCATATACGTCACTTTATTGTTATAATAAACCTTTGGCTAAACGCTTCTGTGATGCATCTGTTTGTCTTATTGAATCTTTGAGCGCGTTGACCCTGAGCTGCAGAACAAAACATCATGTCATAGAAACATTTAGAGACTAAAAACATAAGAACAAAAAGAAGAAAAACAGAAAACATGTGATAATAATAAAGCTTCAGCACCACGGACAGCGACACATTCAGAGAAAACCAAGGACAGCCGCTCACTTTCTACTCTACAATAAAAACTAATCCTCTTTTCAGTAAGTTAATGAAAGTTAATGACGACTCGTACTATCATTTTATTTATTTGGCCTCGAGCTGAAAAACACAAAGAAACACAAACATGAACACAATCTCTGCTCCTCAACAGTTTAAAACCTCAAAGTTACACAAAGAAGAAGAAGAAGAAGAAGAATCCAGTCAAGGCTCTAAATCTTTCCAGCATTTCATTAATTTAACGTTATTTTCAATCCTATTAATCATCTCATGACCCCTGAAATTAATATCGCCCCCCCCCCCCCACACCCCCCCTCCCCCTTCCATTTGAGAGGAAGCACTGACCTGATCGTCTTTAATGCTTCTACTTCCACTTCTGAGGTTAAAAGATAAGCGAATGAAAGAACAATACTTCTATGAAAGCGTCATTAATCTCTGTCAGAAGTTTTAAAACATTAAACCTGTTAGAAGACAGGAAGGAAAGATGGTAGTAAGGAAGGAAGGAAAGATGGTAATAAGGAAGGAAGGAAGGAAGGAAAGATGGTAATAAGGAAGGAAGGAAGGAAGGAAAGTGGGCCCCTGTCTCCCCACCAACAGTAAACGGTTGATCTTCATCTGCCTGACTCTACAGCTGAAGTACTGAGTCCCAGACGTCACGAAAAATAGCACCAAACACCTGACAGACGCCTGAGTCACCGTCACTGACCTACACACACACACACACACACACACACACACACACACACACACACACACACACACACACACACACCTTCACACACACTCTCACACACCACACACACCTATTGAGAATAGGTGTAATGACCAGGAAGGAAGGAAGGATAGACAAATGGAAGGAGGGAAGGAAGGAAGGGAGGAAGAAAGGAAGGAAAGGAAGGAAGGAAGGAAGGATAGACAGATGGAAGGAGGGAAGGAAGGAAGGGAGGAAGGAAGGAAGGAAAGGAATGATAGAAGGAAGGAAAGATGGTATTAAGGAAGGAAGGAAAGTAAACGGTTGATGTTCATCTTCCTGACTCTACAGCTGAAGCACTGAGTCCCAAACGGAAGGAAGGAAGGATAGACAGATGGAAGGAGGGAAGGAAGGAAGGAAGAAAGGATAGACAAATGGAAGGAGGGAAGGAAGGAAGGAAGGAAGGAAGGATAGACAGATGGAAGCACTGAGTCCCAAACGTCACGAAAAATAGCACCAAACACCTGACAGACGCCTGAGTCACAGTCACTGACCTACACACACACACACATTCACACCTTCACACACTCACTCACACACACACACTCACTCACACACATACACACACACACACACACACACACACACGCTATCTTTAGGTGTCAATGAGCATTTCCTGTCTCCGATTACAACAAAGCAAACTGGGAGCGGCTGCTGGGAGCTCATGTGTGTTTTTGTGTGTGTTTTGTGAGTTTTAGTGTGTTTATGTGTGTGTGTGTGTGTGTGTGTGTGTTTGTGTATTTTTATGAGTTCTTGTGGGGTTTTTTTTTTGAGTTTGTGTGTGTTTTTTTGTGTGTCTTTTCTGTGTGAACGTACCGACTGCCAGGTTGGCGATGAAGAAGTTGGTGACGGTGCGCAGCGTCTTGAAGCGGTAGATGACGTAGATGACCAGAGAATTACCCAGAACCCCCAGCACGATGATGGTGCTGTAGGCCAAGATCAACACCACCTGCAAACAGCAACAGCAGCAGCTCAGTCAGTTTCTTCTTTCTTTCCTTTCCTTCCTTCTTCCTCCCTTCCTTCTTTCTTCCTCCCTTCCTTCCTTTCCTTCCTCTTTTCCTATCTCCCTCCCTCCCTCTTTCTTGTTTCCTCCCTCCCTCCCTCCTACCTTCCCTCTTTCCTTCTTTCTTTCTTTCCCTTCCTTCCTTCCTTTTTTCCTTTCTCCCTCCCTCCTTTCCTTCCTTTCCTTCCTCCCTTCCTCCCTTCCTCTTTTCCTATCTCCTTCCCTCGCTCTTTCTTGTTTCCTCCCTCCCTCCCTCCATCCCTCCTACCTTCCCTCCTTCCTTCCTGCCTCCTTTCGTTCCTTCCTTCCTTCCTTCCTTCCTCCCTCCTTTCTTGTTTCCTCCCTCCCTCCTACCTTCCTTCCTCTTTTCCTTTCTCCCTTTCTCTCTCCCTCCTTTTCTTCCTTCTTCCTCCCTTCCTTCCTTGACTCGGGGACAACAGGAGGGTTAATACTGTGTCAGACTCACCCAAGCATTCAGACGCTGGGTTATAGATCTGTTGATGTGTTTCGGTCTAGAGAAAAGGTCAATTTAAAGCCCTCTAAAGCTTATTTTGGGCCTGACTTTAACAGTGGAAGAGCAACATGATCGTTGCAAAGTGTAAAAAGGACAGAATGAAGGTGAATATGCTGCAGATCAGCTGGTGGGATGTGTTTAATCCTCCTGTTGTCTGCAGCTTTTGTCCTTACAGGTCAAATTTGACCCAGTTTGGTTTGACATAAAGTAGGGGAGAACGGGATTGGTAGTCACACTTTTTTACTTTCCTTTGAATTCCTCATAAACCATATACTGAATACATTCCCTTTTAATTTGTGATGAAAGTCTAAAGTGTCAGGTAGGAATAGAGAGGTCTGACCCTCTACTGTGAGGTTGGTTGTCCCTAAATCTAGATAAGATGCATGAACAGGTTTGATTGATTTGAACAGGACAGTTTTTCTACATTAAACTTCTCCTAAATATCTTTTTCTTTTACTTTTACTAATTGATTTTTATTGATTGAAGCATGGAAAGAAAGGGGGAAGGAAGGGATGAAGGAAGGAAGGAAGGAGGGAGGAATAAGGAAGGAAAAGAAGAAGTGTTAGGGTTGGAAAAGGTTAGGGAAAGAAAGGGAGAAAATTAGGGAGGGAGAAAAGGAAGGAAGGAAGAAAGAAAGGGAGGAAAGGATTGAAAGGAGGGAGGGAGAAAGGGAAGGAAGGAAGGAAGGAAGGAAGGAACAGTCAAAACAGAGGGGGTCAATTTGACCTGGCAGGACGACAGCAAGGTTTAAATTTAAGGGGCTGAAGATGAAACTCTTACCTGCACACTGAGCAGTTTGATGGGGTCTTCTGGGAAGTTCACCCCCTCGAACACCAGCGTGGGCAGAGCGGGAGGCGCCGCGCCGCCGGCGTTGTAGTCATGGTAACCCGAGTCGTTGTCG
This sequence comes from Scomber japonicus, assembly GCF_027409825.1. Lineage (NCBI taxonomy): Eukaryota > Metazoa > Chordata > Actinopteri > Scombriformes > Scombridae > Scomber > Scomber japonicus. Next base: position 26,571,692 of record NC_070599.1, on the reverse strand, counting down.
GGCAGCGGCAGGAGGCGGAACTCGTCCTCTGTGGCGTTGCTGGCTGTGCTGACGGCCTCCATGTCCGATCATACGTGTTCAGGCGGCAGCGGCATTTTACACACAAACACTCTGTTAGAGGAAAACAGATACAAGATAAATACGTTGGTTTTATTGCCACTAGGGGGCAGAAGAGCTGACACACTGAGGCTCTGTTAGAAACCTCATACTTTCCTACTACTCGTACTAACTCTGACGTCATGTGAAGTATGTAGAGTGTTTCAACAGCGTAGTGATTTAGAGTATGTGAGAAGTTCCTGGATGGTTTACTAGATTCTCCAGAAATGCAGAGTATGCATCAAGAGCTGACTACTCACACTCACATTACCCAAGATGCAACGCTACTACTCACACTCACATTACCCAAGATGCAACGCAACTTCTGAAAAAAACCCCAAAATACAAACGTCACAGATCACCACCTCGTTGGTTTCAAGTTAGCTACAGCGAGGGTTTGTTCGCTTCCTGGTTTCAAAATAAAAGCACCAACTCTATCGTTATGGTTTTCTTAATGATAAAAGGCAACGGGTGTTTTATTTCGTGAAAATGACAGGAAGGGTTAGGGTTACTTGCTACAGCTACTTGCTACTCCTCACGTTCAAGATCCTTCACAACCTGGCATCATCACATCTCTCTGAACTTATATCCACATCTACACACCTTCTCCAACTCTCCGACCCTCCTCTGCCAACCAGCTCTTTGCCCCATCTGCCAACTTAACCACCATGGGTTCAAGAGCTTTCAGCCGATCTAATGTCCAAAGACATTTCTAGCAGAGTCTTTATTTACGGATCAACTTTAAGTCTTGAGACGCATATCTGACTTTTTAGCTGCTAAACGTTGCACTAGATTCATCAGCTAGTTGCTAACTCTGCTATTTACTAGAAAGCAGAAAGGAGAAAACATGAATGAAACCTGCTAAATGTGTCCATAAACCTGTCTGCCACTTTGCTTTCATGCACACAAACAGCAGATTACAACAAATAATCAGGTCTGAACGTGTAATCGTGTTATGTGAGGCTGCGAAACTCCACCACCAGCAATTAACAGCCGAGGTTCATTTCATGCAAAAAAAAGCTGCTCTCAGTGGGTTTTAATGACTCAGCGGTTTTTATGTGTAATCAGGTCACTCCAGCAGAAAACTACATGTGTCACCAGGTTTATGCTTTAATCCTTCAACCACGAATGAAACCTGGATTATTATGTGCATGAATGGGACCAGATTACAGTCAGAAGTAGATCATCAGATAAAGTGCAGCACACGTTGTGAAACAGAGCGATGAATCAGCAGCTTCTCTTCTCTGAAAAGCTCTGAAAACCAGCATTCATCTTTTAATTTAATTTACTGTAAATGACTCCAGCTCTGTATTAGACATCAGACTGTTTGTTTGGTGTGAAATGAACATTTTTAGCTCACATTTATTAAATATAACTTGAAATATATCCAGTAATATTCAAATATACACACAGCAGTCATGACAGCTTGATATGTAAAATATGTTAGAGCCTCAATTTGATGATTATACCTCATGGAATATGTTTGTATTGGTTGTAATTTGTATGTGTCAGTGGTGACTACATATATTATATATTTTTAGATTGATTATTTAGTATGTAAAAGGAAACAGAAGGGAAGGAAGGAGCAGTCTGCAAAAAACAAACCCAGTTTTTCCTTCATAATTTAACTGTATATGAATATGAATGTCTTGACCCTAACCCTATTCCTAACCCTCGCCCCCTGGTGGCTGGCTGCAGTATAGCTCATAAGCTCCGCCCCCTACATGTTAACAGATGGACATTTAAGTTGAATTTCTCACACTGATGTTTGTCCTACTTTTCGTTTTTTCTGATAAAGTTTGTATTTAGATTAAATATTTGATGATATAAGAAAGTGAGCGTGACTTAATGATTGACAGCTGTGACTCTCAAACCTCCGCTGGCTCCAAATAGACGTCACACAAGCAAGATGGCCGCTCCCAGAAAGTTGACATTTTGGCTTCACTTTTACATTGTGGCAGGAAATGCTCATATTTAGTAAATGGACGCATCTGTAGCCGCCAATAACGTTACAATTCTGCCTGTTTTTTGGGTGTAATAAACCCAATAATGTAATAAACTATTAGGATATTGGCTTTTCATGACCATGCTTTAGGTTGAAAAGAAGTTATGCTTGTATTATGTTTCTCTGCAGTATAGCTCATAAGCTCCGCCCCCTACATGTTAACTTCTCAAGCTGATGTTTGTCCAACTTTTCGTTTTTCTGATAAAGTTTGTTTTAAATGAGATATTTGCTGATATAAGAAAGTGAGCGTAACTTAATGATTGACAGTTGTGACTCTCAAACGTCCGCTGGCTCCAAATGACGTCACACAAGCAAGATGGCAGGATGGCATTGTGGCAGGAAATGCTCATATTTAGTTAATGGACGCATCTGTAGCTGCCAATAACGTTACAATTCTGCCTGTTCTTTGGGTGTAATAAAGCCAATAATGTAATAAGTTAGGTTATTGGCCATGTTTTAGGTTGAAAAGAAGTTATGCTTGTATTATGTTTATCTTAGTAAAACCTTAAAGTCTATTTGACTCGAACAGCTATTTAAAAGACTTAATAGTAAGACTAAGTGCCATGGAGGTGTGACATTTCATATCCAATAAATAAAACTTCAATAAAGTGATATTAGTGTGTCATCAGCTCCAGTTAGTACATGCATACATTTTTAAACCTGGCCAATAACGTAATAATCTATTAAATTATTGGCAAAAACTTGAGAAAGAAAAGAAACCAGAAAGAGAAAACCCATGCCAATTTTACAAAGGTCCGATCCAGACTGTTTGATGTCAGCAAAGTATTTTAGCTAGTGTGCTTTTTTATGCTGCAGAGGACAGAATCAATCAATCAATCTTTATTTGTATAGCGCCAACTCACCACAAAGTAATCTCAAGGCTCTTTACACATAGACACATACACGCAGGTCTAAACCGAACTCCCGAGAACTCCACAAGAAATAAGACCAATGATGATAAAATAGGCCGGATCCATCGTTGGTTTGCCTCCTGACTCACTAGAGGAGAAAAGAAACTCTAATGAGGACCACCCATTGTTTTTAGTACCAGACTATTGACTCCACGCTGCTCCACAGAAAGATTTAGAAGCTCTTTTATTCCTGCTGCAGTGAGAGTTTTATAATGAACATTGTTACTGACTGCTGAGCGTTTTGGATTGTATGATTGATGTCGATGTTGGTGCTTTGCTCTCATCTTGTCCTGCCTGAGTCTGTAGTTTCCTTGCTGTATGTTGACTGTCTTTGTGTTTGGGTCACATTCAATTTCCCTTCTTGGGGATTAATAAAGAACCTCTTATCTTATCTTATCTTTATTTTATTATGTTATCGGCTTTATTATATTTGAAACGGGTAATAAATGATTACATTACTGGCTGTTATTGTGTTATCAGCTGCTGCAGCATCTGTCGATTTCAGAGTACAGACCATAGACTGTGTAGAAGAAATGGACGTAACATCTGTGACGTCACCCATTGGTTTGTGGACTGCTGCTCGGAAGCCAATAGTTTCTAATCTAGGCAGCGCCATCTTGAAAATTTCAGGTGCATGCTGGGAAAAATAAAAACACGGATTCTACTTATATGGGCATGAGGCGGGGCCATGGGCGGAGCGGGGAGGTTGCTATGGTTACGAGGGCTGGATCTGGAGGACATTGGTCAATCAACCTGTCAATCAGGACGTAGCCACGCCCTAATGCATACCCTGCTTTATCGTCACATATAAAATCAGGGAGGCCAAAATGTCCCAAATGAACATCATACTGCATTGAAGAAGGCTTTAAACTAGCGATTGAGACCATAAACACATTTTGAAAACGTTTACTGAGGTTAGAAATCAAGTGAGAAGTTGGTGAATTCTCCATTGACTTGTATAGAGACGGTCGCCCCCTGGTGGCCTTTTGATAGAATGCAGTTCTAAGTTACTTCCGCGTTGGCCTCATTTCAGAGGACCAGAACTCCCCGCCTGGCAGAAACTTTAAGGTTAACTTTATTAAAATGATCGGACAGCGTCGTGGAACATTAGTCGAAACACTTGTGCTGTGCGTGACGATGAAGAGACTCTCACTTAAACTCTGTGGTTCACAGGTGGGAGAGGAAGTTACACCAGCTGTGTCATCGCATACACACACACCCACACACAGACACACACACACACACACACAGCTGTGACCTCTCCCTTTCACAGCTCTGCGATCCGTCAGTCCACCGGCCTCAGGAGATGTTTCAACACAAACACACTCGGATATTAGCGCAGAAACACACTTCACACTCACACACCAACAAGGGGGAATCACAAACAATAACACACACACTAACACACACTAACACACACTCCAGTGAGCGAGTTGCCTCGGGGCGTTCAGCTCCCTCCTGCTTCTCGCCCGGTGGATCAACGCTCGTCTGCTGAAACGCGACGAGGCGAGAAGCCGTTCTGCAAACTCACCTCGCTAAAAAACAACAACAGCTTCTGACTTCATACAGACTCTTTTTTTCCACATCCTGTCATACGTCTTCATGAACACAGCGAGCTGACAGGCACAGAGAGGACGGAGGTGAGAAATAAGGGTTTTGTTGTGTTTTTTTTTTACCCCCTCGTACTTTTATTTCTTCCCATCTTGACAAATATTCAGATTGTGTCAACTATATTCTATAAACAGCAACATGTGTTCAACCAGAAACTTCCTCAGCTTGACATCAAAGTCGAGCTTTTCACATGGAAATGAGGCGTTCTCACATGTTTTTCCTATTAAAGTCAGCGTGGGTAAGACAAGACAATCACATCCAGTCTACTGAGCAAGCTACATTATGTTTAAATGCATCATTATGAGAGCTGAAACGGTTTAATTAAATAATAAGTCGATCAAATCAAGCTGATCTGGGTAATTGTGGATGGTATTTTTGACCTATTATGATATTTAGACTAAAAATAACAGACTCATATATATTTTTTCAGTGGTAAAACTCTGAGACAGGACGTTTGAACACCTTTCTGAAATACACTGCAGGACAAAGGACTAACCCCCGTCTGGACCTCGGCATTAAGGACGATTCTTTTAAATTGGAAATCTTGAGACACTCCACCATTCAGGAGAAGATCAGACTCTCACTTCAGAGTAAATTTAGCCTTTTTTTCTAAGATCTGTGACCGATCTAAAGCTTATTTTGAGAAGATTTTAGCCTTCCTGTGGTCCTTGGGTCAATGGAGGACTCAAAAATAAGATATAATTTAATGTAAATGAGGCCTATTGTGGTAATTTGTAATATTAGCTGTGCATGTTCTATATACATCCTCTTTGTGTGTCTATGTGCATTGTACTATTATTTGCATTCCTCTATAAACTTAAACCCACTGAGGAGCTGCACACACGGACTAATAATAACACTGCTTAGTAGAATCTAATGAAACAACAGAGTTCAACTTCTGCTTCTTGCTGTTAGATATTTATTGCTCACTGTTAACGGTCTTCAACGTGTTAAAGGCAGAAATCCATCACCACATAAAACCACCAGTGTGTGTGTGTATGAATCTCTAAATCACATGATCACATGACGCGGCAGTAAATAGACCGTACCTATAAAAACACTTTTCTAGTATTTTTGACCACACATTGATAAATGGTCGGTGCAGCCATCGGGAGACCGTTGGGGTTCAGTATCTTTCCCAAGGCCTCATCGAACCACTGAGCTTCTGATTGATGGACGACGACCCGCTCTACTTCCTGAGCCACAGCCAAAAAACCAACACCTGTCACCTGATTGAAAATAAGTAACCTAGAAGACAATGGTGCATGGACGTAATTTTGGGAGGGGGGGCAGGAGGGACATGTCCCCTGTACTTTTTCAAAAGGCAGTTTTGGTCCAAATTGGCAACACTGATAGCCCCCGCTCCCTCAGTACTCGAGCCAGTTGTGTCCCCCCCACCTCTGAAATCAAAATTCTGTCCTTGCAATGGTGACACCTACTGGTCCAATTCGGCGCCCAACATACTCCTACAGTTTGTGTATTTGTATAATTGACTTCAAAACCAATATTCACTTCTGCAGTCTCCCTCTCTTTCTTTCTTTCCCTCCTCCCTTTTTTTCCTTGTGAGTGGACACAGGTGTTCAGGAGTGAAGCCACACCAGCTGCCATCAATCCCGATTAGTCCTGCACATATACCTGGTTGATCCTGCACCTCGTCGCCATCTGTTAACACAGTCAGTCTCATCTCTGGTCCGTCATCTCTGGTCCCCTCTAAATCCTGTTTTTCTGTTTCTGCAGTTTTGACTCTGCCCTGCTTGGTCTCCCAATAAAACTCTTCCAAAACCAGCCTTCTGCCTCAGTGTTAAGCCTTCAGGTTCAGCCACTTCACCCCTAAACAACCAATTGGTTTCCTTCCTTCTTCCTCTCTTCCTCTTTTCCTTCCTTCCTTCCTCCCTTCTACCTTCCTTCCTTCTTTCCCCCATCCTTCCTCCCTCCCTCCCTCCCTCCTTCTTTCCTCCCTCCGTCCTACCTTCCCTCGTCCTTCCTTCCTCCCTCCCTCCCTCCTTTCCTTCCTTATTCCTTCCTTCCTCCCTCTCTCCTTTCCTCCCTCCCTCCGTCCTTTCCTTCCTTCTTCCTCCCTTCCTTCCTTGACTTGAGGACATCAGGAGGGTTAAAAAAAAGGAAACTGAAAATAAGTGTCAAACCGACCAGGCCGTCGTCAATAATGAGCGAGACATTAATTACTCTCTGAGTTCTTTTTTTAAGGGGAAACTTTTTCCCGTTCCAGTTGACAGAGCGTGTGAAGGAAAAGACGGCAAACAGAGAGGAAATGGTGCTGCTGAAAATGAGGAACTATGACTATGTGAGCTTCAGACTGGCATCCATCAAAAACCTCCAACTCCTCTCTCTCAGTAAACGCTGTGATGATGTGATGAGTTTACACTCCTAAAATTAGACGGCAGCATTTGTAAAATAAATTTTAAAAAAAGAGAGAAAGGAAAGAAGCTAACACCTGCTTCCCGCTCTGCATCCCAACTGCTGACCTAAAAATAAAGAAACGCTGTCCAATTAATGCCTCCTCTGTTCTGTGCAGCTCACAGTCCTAAAATCTGCCCTGTTTTACTGGATTCACGACAAACACTACTGAAATTAAGTGTTTTATTTCCCTCCAGAATATCAAAGAAAACAAAGTCTAATTTGTGTCTGTTTTAGACTTCCTGCCTCTGGAGCTACATGTTAAAGTTAGCGTAGAGAAATAATCACAACTTGAGTCTTTCTCTTCTTTCTCTTGTCTTTTTCTTTGTTGCTGTGGGCATTAATCTTTCATCTGCACCAGGGAGCAGTTTTCTAAAGGCTCCAGTTTGAGCTCAGTGTCAACCTTTTAACTTCTTTTCTTGTTGTACACTTGACAAACCACTCGCAGCAGCCCCACTGATCATTCCCAGACATCATTAAAATGATATTTCGGCTCGTACTTATGAACCGTAGCGCTGTAGTTCTCAGTAAAAAAAAGGTTGTTTATTGAGCGGAGAGTCACCACAGAGAGGGAGAATCAATTATTATGCAGTTCTAGCAGATCTCTTGTAATAAATTCTCTTCAATTTCAGTGGAAAATTTCCCCAAACAGCGAATCTGTTTTCAGTCTCTGGAGAGTTGTTCCTTGTACTGTTCTACATTACTCCTCAAAAAGTTTAACACAAACTCCAGAGAGTGTGATGTTATATTAATATCTACGTACAGATTCAAATTAGCAACCCGATTTACAACAAAGAGACAACATCAGTCATAGATGTGATGTCTTTTTTTTTGTTGCTTTGGATTCAACTTATTTAATTAGCTTGTTCTAATAAAGCTAACTTCTCTTCTCTTCTCTTCCTTCCAGGCCTCCACCAGTCAGATCCATCATTAATATGCGCTGGGTCAAACTAGGCTTTACGGTCATAGCAAGGCCTCACCAAATGATAGGTTTAGACACGGTCTCCCCTCTTGAGATAGTGGTAAGCAGTGAGTCTGCTCCTTTTGGGGAAAACAGGAGGCTTCCTGATAGTGTTGCTATAGTAACCGAGGTCAGATATGTGTTTGACTGTTTTCCCTGGATGGGGTAGAGGTAACTGGAGTCAGAGGTTTGATATAGTGTTGGATGGAGGACAAAGGTCCTGAGTGAGGTCCAAGCAATGCCTTGTCTATAGACCAGTAGACTAAAGTCTGTATATTGTAGATGTGTTGGATCTGCCCATATAGGGGCATGGCTCAACCTTGGGCATTATTCTGTGTGGTTTAAAGTCTATCCCCGAAGGAGAGAAACCTTTTCAATACAAGACATCCTGGACTGCTGTCTACTCTCTCCATTGACGTATGGGCTGCATAATTAAAATCACTATCAAACTTCTGTCTCATTTTCTTCCTTCCAGACCTCCACCAGCCAGATGGTTTAGGGTTTGCTCATCCACACTTAGCTGACTTAGCTGACTTAACTTTGTTATATTTTAAATAAAATTGATATCAAATATTATTTTAGAAGCTTTTTTTATGTGTAATTCCCTTTTTTTTGGTCGATGACTCTGCACTAAATGTATCGAGAGACATTTGAAATGACGTTTGACAGATCAGTGTTCGCCTCAGTATCAACTTTAATGTTCTTCAAGGGCCAAATAATCCTGTATTGTAGTGTACATGAGATATACGTATAGGAAGTTAAACCAAGAGCTGCTGCTGCTGCACTGGGTCACATGTTCACAGAGTTCGTAACGTGACCATAGACCGTATATAAGAAATGGACGTAACATCAGTGACGTCACCCATTGGTTTGTGGACTGCTGCTCAGAAGCCAATAGTTTCGAATCTAGGCAGCGCCATCTTGAAAATTTCAGGTGCATTCTGGGAAAAAATGAACACGGATTCTACTTATATGGGCATGAGGCGGAGTCATGGACGGACGTATGGGCGGGACCAACGGCGGAGCGGGGAGGCTGCGATTGGTTACGAGGGCTGGATCTGGAGGACATTGGTCAATCAACCTGTCAATCAGGACGTAGCCACGCCCTAATGCATACCCTGCTTTATCGTCACATATAAAATCAGGGAGGCCAAAATGTCCCAAATGAACATCATACTGCATTGAAGAAGGCTTTAAACTAGCGATTGAGACCATAAACACATTTTGAAAACGTTTACTGAGGTTAGAAATCAAGTGAGAAGTTGGTGAGTTCTCCATTGACTTGTATAGAGACGGTCGCCCCCTGGTGGCCTTTTGATAGAATGCAGCTCTAAGTTACTTCCGCATTGGCTTCTTTTCAGAGGACTGGAACTCCCCCCCTGGATGTGACTGATAGTTTTATTATATCAGACTTTCTTTGTTATAAGATCAGTTAATTGTTGGTTTGACACATTGAGAAATTGCCTCCTCCTATAGATTCTGACACAGAAATGATTAAACCCCAATAAACTTAGAAGATTGTGGTGGTCACCTTTTAGACTTGTTGACTTGTTTTTGTTTTATGAGCCAATTTTAGAGATTTCAATCAGGTATTAAAGTGTGTAGTACATTCCTCTGCTGTATCAGTATCAGTGTTGCCTGATGGAAACAACTGAATCCTCTTCAGTTTATATGAGATGTGTGAACTTTAGAGAGGCACAGATACTGATGATCACTGATGTAATGAGCAGATTTACATGTTTATTCATGTTTTAATCTAATAAAATAAATACTTCTGATGTGGTTTGTTGTTTGCATGTCTGTGAATTAGCCCAATCAGCTGTCTGTGACTCCACTGACAGAAATAGAACAAACTCTCCTAATCTTCCTCTTGCACCTTGAACAGATGCTCCCATTGTCATGAATATCATGTCAAACCAAACTTCCACTTTGTCTACTTTTCTGTTAACCGTCTAAATTTATTCTGTTATCTCCTAAAAAAACAACCCTTCTTCTTCTTCTTCTTCTTCTTTCCAGGAAATTACACACAATTGCTCACTCTCTCTACTCTCTCTATGCAAAACAGGCCAACCTCTGCTCGCATTGATGTTTGCCTGCACAGCACAGCACTTTGATTTCATTTCATTTTTGTCAAGTGGCTTCATTGACATTCAGCCAACGACTGAAATCTTTTGCCGGACCTCTCGGAGGACAGCTGTTCATAATTTATTTTCCAAAAGCTGGCCCGGATGATTAGCCTGAGTGATTAGCCGGGTCAAATCAAAGAGACACAGTTATTAGAAAACATCAAGAGGAGCACACAGGACGACGTTTCCACTCCAGAATTAACCAAGTGTGGGGAGTGTGGGGAAAACCTCTTTAAATTTAATCTAACAATCTTCCTCAGAGGTGTTTGCATAAAACTGAAGCCAGGGTTAAAAAGAAAGCCCTCCTGATTTGGCTGCATTTCTCTTTCTGAGGCCGTTCAGCAGCAGAAATCTGCTTCTCTGGGATTCGAGCAGAGCTGCAGTTTCAATGTTTTCAGAACAAAAAGCCGAACATGAAAGCAAACGGCGGCAACAACAGCAGCCGAGAATCCTCTGCTGCTCAGGATGACCGTGCAGTTTCACAGAAATGTCTCGTTGGCTCAGTGACTAATTAGCTGTCTGAACAATTCAATGGTTAATTGGCTTGACTGAGGCTGGCTGTATTTAAAGAAGAAGGAACATTCACATAGGATGTTCTCAGAGGTATTAAATGGAGTGAAAACCCAGCTGACCCGACTTAAAGACTCACATATATCTTCATTAATATTAACAAAGAGCATGAATGATCATAAATGGCTTTAAACTAATGTGGGTTCATTGTAAATGAGAAATAATACAGATTTTTACCATTTTATAGTGTAAGGTGTTAAGTTATCTGCACGGGGTTGGAAATAGTTTCTTTAAGGTTTGTTTAACAGTTTGAAGATTTACAAACTAGTCTTTGCTGGTAACCTTGGAAACCGTTTAATAGGGTCTACCATTTTTAGCCAATGCAGAAACTGAAAGGTGTCATACCATTGGTTCCATTGGGCCCATTATTCCGAAATCCCATTAATCAGATGACCTGTTGTCCTGCAAAAATAAGCTCTGAAGATTCATTGCTCCAAAAATACACTGTCTCTGGAGTTTCCTGCCCTTAATATAGGCTGTTAGTATACTTTGATGTACAAACACAAAGTTTTTTAGGGCGTTTGATGCATACTAACCTTAACTAACCTAAGAGACGACAGAGGAGGCCTAATCGATACCCCAATGGAGCTATGGGTGTTTGTCTCCTGGGCACCGGGCCACTGGACTAATGGGCTTTCACTCAAATGGGACAACTATTAAGGTTTTGTAATAATGGGCCTTTGGATCAATGGGCGGTCCCTAATTGAAAGCAGCGACTGACGGTCAAGACAATAAGTCCAGAGCTGTTTGAACTGTTAGCTTAACAGTAGCTAACCCAGACTAATAGCTAACCTAGGCTAGATGTAGCACAGGAAGTGGACATATAAACTCTGTAAAGTACAATCATACAAGTGTTACGAGCAATATTTCTACTGTGACTGTAGCCGACAGTGACACACTAAAGGCCCAGATATGCAACCTTTGCTGTCATGGCAACAGTGAACACCACCATTAATCGACATGAGCAAGATTAAGTCCACTAGCCCAGCCCTATGACGGTAGTAGTGTTAGGGTTAGTAGTTGGACACTGGAGCTGAAAGCATCGGAGAGAGGAAGCATGAAACACAGTCACAGATATGATGACGATTAGAGATTGTGTAGCCTGTCATACTGTCAGTCTGTGTTAATCTGTGCACGATGACATAACGCTCGTAGACTCATTCAGATCATCAATCTTTAGTGCAGTTTATGTGATGTCATGTCATATACTCTTCACCGCTCGTATGGGATGAGCACAAGATCTAATAAAACTACAAAACTTCTCTTCAAAGACGAAGTTCACCTTCAAAATTCTGCAGGGATCCCATCTTCCAGAGAGATTAAATAATGCAGCAGAGAAGAGTCGGAGGAGGAGGAAGAGGAGGAAGAGGGCTGAGGGGATCTGACTGTCCATAACTGCTCTGTGAAGCAAGGGTAGCATCTTGTATTCCCACGGTGCTGATAGTCAGAGCTAACCAGCCATGAGCAGCTGCTGTCAGACTGCCTGTTTCTCTGCTGGACTGACGGTTAGTAGAAACCCCCGCGGAGAGAGAGGCTCTCGTGTTGTAGTTGGACAAGCGGTTTTTTGATGAGAGGCTCTCCCACTGTGAGAGGGCGGGGGGGGGGGGGGGGGGGTCAGAACATGGTTGTAAACGAGTGTTTTTTGCTCAGTGAATAAAGCGAGCAGAATATTAGTGTTGTGTTACATTTGCTTCAGATGGGTTTTTTTTTTGCTTATTTGGCACCCGTGTTTAATCCATTGCTAGGGCGGTTCCTAAGGCGGTTCCTAAGGCGGTTGCTAAGGTGGTTCTTGAGGTGGTTCTTAAGGTGGTTCCTAAGGCGATTGCTAAGGCGGTTCCTAAGGTGGTTCCTAAGGTGGTTCCTAAGGCGGTTGCTAAGGTGGTTCCTAAGGCGGTTGCTAAGGTGGTTCCTAAGGCGGTTGCTAAGGTGGTTCTTAAGGTAGTTCCTAAGGTGGTTCTTAAGGTGGTTCCTAAGGCGATTGCTAAGGTGGTTCCTAAGGTGGTTCTTAAAGGGGTTGCTAAGGCGGTTGCTAAGGTGTCTCCACTCTCGTATCTCAGATGTGATTCAGCTCCAACATGTACGGATGTGATTTGAGAAGTTGAACATTTTGGAGTAAAGAAAAGGAGAAAAAAAAGTGAAATCCTGCTACTATAGTTAGTTTATGTAGAAGCTTTGGTTGCTAAGGTGGTTGCTAAGGGGGGGGCCTTAAAAGAGACAGGAGCTAAAAACTGCCTGTTAATAGACAGAGGCTGAACTGAGCGGCTGCATAAAGGACCAGTAGAAGATAAATAAGGAGTTTTTTTTAATAAATGGTAATCATGTAAAGATATTCCAGTAGAAATGAGCATGTTTATAAATTATTTCAATAACTAATAAATATATTATTTTTTTAGGGTGACCTTGTTACATCTGTCCAGGGACTACACTTTGTTGGCTACCTGGTGGATTTACAACAATGTTTTAATAATGTGTTCTGTCCCTGATAAATAAAACAACACATACAGTAAATGAGAATATGAGCTTATTTCTCTCTGAAGCATTCTCAGCACATCCATACATGACGTCTTCCAGGAGAAAACCAAAGAAGAAGAAGAAGATGCTATTTATTGAGCTTTGAGCTAAATCTACAATCCTAATAAGAGAAAAACCATATTAGAGATGAAATGTAAAGACCTCCTGCGTTTCTGTTTAGAGACACAACGAGCTCGCAGTGGGAAGTGTGGACCTGCAGCGCCGCATCAAACGCTCCCATCTGTCTGCAGCCGTGTTGAAACAGGAACTGGAGCAGCAGCTCAGTCGCCCCCGAGGCCTGCGGTGCTGCTCTGAAACAGGAAGTCACGCCGCGATGGGAACGACCATTCACTTTTACTGCTGAGTGAGGAAATGAAATGGGCCGAGACGAAGCAGAAATACTTTAGATTTAACCCTCCTGTTGTCAAGGAAGGAAGGAAGGAAGGAAGGAAGGAAGGAAGGAAGGAAAGGAGGGAGGAAGGAAGGAAGGAGGAAGGAAGAATGAAGGAAGGAAAGGAGGGAGGGAGGGAGGGAGGGAGGGAGGAAGAAAGGAAGGAAGGAAGTAAAGAAAGGAGGAAGGAAGGAAGGAAGGAAGGAAAGGAGGGAGGGCGGGAGGGAGGAAGGAAGGAAGTAAAGAAAGGAGGAAGGAAGGAAGGAAGGAAGGAAGGAAGGAAGGACAGGGAAAAAAGAAGGAAGGAGGGAAGGAAGGGAAGGAGGAAGGAAAGAAGGAAGGAAGGGAGGGAGGGAGGGAGGAAGAAAGGAAGGAAAGAAAGGAGGAAGGAAGCGAGGGAAGGAAGGAAGGAAAGAAAGGAGGAAGGAAGCGAGGGAAGGAAGGAAGGAGGGAAGAAAGGAAGGAGGGATGGAAGGACAGAAGGAAGGGAGGAAGGAGAGAAGGAAAGAAGGACAGAAGTAAAGAAGGAAGGAGGGAAAGAAGGACAGAAGGAAAGGAGGAAGGAAAGGAAGGAAGGAAGGGAGGAAGCAAAGAAGGAAGGAAGGGAGGAAGAAGGAAGGAAAGGAGGGAGGAAGGAAGGAAGGGAGGAAGAAGGAAGGAAGGAAAGGAGGGAAGGAGTCTACCAGTACATTTGGTAGATGTTGACATATTTCACTTTGCCCTGCTTGTTGCTCTCGTGGAGAGTTCAGAGGTTCACCAACGTTGTTAGAGTTGACTCGCTATGAACACTGAATATCTTTATCACTCCCTCACACTGAGAAAGACACTGACCTTTGACCTCTCAACACATGACAACTTCCAAGACTCTGACTCTGAATGAGATGTTGTTGTTGCTCTTCTTCTTCTTCTTATTAAAAGTTAAACCTTCACAGATCTTTCTCGACCTGCATGAGAAGTGAAGTGCACCATAGCTTGGAGGTGAGCTGCAGACGATAGCCTGAGATACTGTAAAATTAATCAGAAACGAGAGCAGGGGGACCTTGAAGGCATCGCGCCAAGAGTCTCTGAATTACATTTCTATTGGAATAACAAATTGGGAGACCTCTGTGTTGAAGAGTGAGAGTGAGAAAACTGACATTGAACCTCCAAGATGTGAAGAGATGTATGAACTATAACCTTGACTTGATTGATTCAGTGTTCAACATGGGGGGTAAACATCCAAAAACAGGATTGATGTCTGTGCTGTTTGTGCTGCTTAAATCCATCCTGAACCCTCTTATTAGCTCGTCCTCTTTCAACTTTCAACACAAATCAGAGAGTAGAGAGAGAGAGAGAGAATAGAGGAGATAAAATATTTAATACAGCGTGGAGTTTTCACCCTGCGGGAGCAAGACAAGACGAGGAGCCGTGAAGTTCACCGATGCGTCGACGCTGCAGCATCTTCTAATCATCCTGCTGTCAGTCAAAGCTCTGGGGTTTTGTAGGTCTGTGTGACATAATAATAATAATGTAACACGTGCTGCTTGATGTCAGGCGGAAAACAACAAATGTGGTCTTCGGAGATTCAAACACCTCCGGGGGCGAATGTCAACAAGGAGTCATAACCGAACGACAAACAGAGATACAGTATGTCACCAACTTTAGCTTCTTTTAGCTCGTAGATTTGGTTCTACAGCTCACTTCCTGTCTGGATAATAGACCAATATGTGTGTTACCTATTCAGTAAAACGCCCCCAACAAATAACTTCCAGGAATTAAACTAGTGTTGAACTAGAACAGAACAGCAAGAGAATAATAATAATAATTAAAGCTGCAAGTGTTGTAACTTTGATCGATTACCTAAACTCAGTAATCTAAAATATGAGACGGAGAACAGAAGTCGTCGAACAGCCAACTGGGATCTTTATTGCAGATACTCGATACAAACAACAAGATAGACCACGAACGGTAAAACAGCCCCGAGGCACACCCTTACAGACCCTTTATACCATTGATTGCGTATGGTGTCAATGGTCATTGTGTGCGTGCACCAGGTCAAGTTGACCTGGCATGTTCAGGCTAATTCTCAGTTTCCTGGAATTCTATTCTTAAGTGTTGGTGGCCAGATTTCCCTGGAATATTAGATATGGTGAAAAACAACTCCTTATTAGGAGTTTGGTGGAATAAACATAATGGCCTGTTGAGCAATCTCATAACCTTTCGCCTCTACTGGTGTTTTCCTCGTTCTCCTTTCTGATGCACACAAATGTAGGATTTGCTCCTACACAAGCAGTGATGAACAGGCCCTCACCCCCCCCCCATGCATGTCGGTTTACAGATACAATAGGGCTTCGCGCTGGTCAGCACTCGGGCCCTAATAACTCTTCTTTACTCCTGTAAGTCACAGCTGGTTGGTGTTGGAGTTGTTTATCAAAGAGAACTGAGCACAATAGAGAACAGAGATACAGTATGTCACCAACTTTAGCTTCTTTTAGCTCGTAGATTTGGTTCTGCAACTCACTTCCTGTCTGGATAATAGACCAATATGTGAATTACCCATTCAGTAAAACGCCCCAACAAAAGCCAATAATAATTAAAGCTGCAAGCAGCGGTGAACGGGCCCAGCTGGTCAACTTTAGCTTCTTTAAAGCTCATAGTTTTGGTTCTACAGCTCACTTCCTGTCTGGACAATAGACCAATATGTGTGTTACCCATTCACAGTGATGAGAATAATGACTGTTTCCCCCGTTACAGCCAAAAAAATGCAGCGTTCCTCCTTTTTATGCCTTTTGAGGAATAAAATTCAATTGCTGCACATCTGCTACATGTATAATTATATTATTTACTTCTTTTTAGTACATTTCTTCAGCAGAATTTACTTTTGAACGTGTTTTGGGCCAGTTGTTGTTTGAACAATTTTTTAAAAAAGTAATATAATAGTTATTTTTCCTGGTAATTAATTAGTTTGACATTGATTTAACTCAGTAAAACGCCCCAATAAAAGCCTTGCGGTGAAACAACTTCCAGGAATTAAACTAGTGTTGAACTAGAACAGAACAGCAGCAAGATAATAATAATAATAATTAAAGCTGCAAGCAGCTTTACAGATACAATAGGGCTTCATGCTCAACTGAACTGAGCACAAAAGAAAAAAAAGATTAGATAGAAAGGTAAAGATCCTAAAGTCGACACCATCATCCAAACACTTCCTCGACTGACTCACTGAAGCTACAAACCGCCGCCCCGAGGTTAATGACTCTGATACCAACAGACCAAATAAAATACTTGATGCATTGATTTCATTACTGTAACTGCTGCAGCAGAAGTTTCAGGACATAAAGGGTCTTATCCTGGTAATTGGGGTCATTGTAGACAATCAGTCATCGTATCTGTGGACTCACAGAGACATGCAGCAGCTACAGAAGGTTTACTCAGACCCTCGTACCAGCAACTGGAATGACTTAAAATGGATTGATTGAATTAATTTAGATATTTGACATTTAAGAATAAAAAAAACTAATGAATGTTGTCCTCGAATCAAGGAAGGGAGGGAGGAAGAAGGAAGGAGGGAAGGAAAGCAGGACATAAGGAAGTAAGGAGAGAAAAAAAGGAGGAAGAAGGGAGGAAAGAAGGGAGGAAAAAGGAAGGAAGGAAGGAGGGAGGGAATGAATGAAAGCGCGAAGAAGGAAGGGAGGAAGAAGGAAGAAAAGGCGGAAGGGAGGAAAGAAGGATAGAAGGAAGGGAGGAAGGAAGGAAGGAAGGACATAAGGAAGGAGGGAAAGAAGGAAGGAAGGAAGGAAGGGAGGAAGGAAAGAAGGACAGAAGGAAGAAAGGAAAGAAGGACAGAAGGAAGGGAGGAAGGAAAGAATCACAGAAGGAACGAAGGAAGGAAGGAAGGAAGAAAAGAAGGAAGGGAGGAAGGAAAGGAACAGAGGAAAGAAAGAAGGAAGGAGGGAAGGAAGGAAGGAACAGTCAAAACAGACGGGGTCAATTTGACCCGGGAGGACGACACGAAGGTTAAATGAGTCACATGATCTCAAGCTTCCTGTCAGACCTTCGGGTGCTGCTGACTGATGTCCTGGTCTCCCCGAGTCTTAAAATACGTCCAAGTAACGTTGTAACTCCACCTCGCCATCTAGTGGAGGTTATAAAGTATCGCGATGGACGATCCTGCAGCCGTTACCCTCCCTCCTACCTTCCTACCTTCCTTCCCCCGTCCTTCCTTCCTCCCTACCTTCTTTCCTTCATTTATTCTCTGATTTCTTTTTTTAAGGGGAAACTTTTTCCCGTTCCAGTTGACAGAGCGTGTGAAGGAAAAGACGGCAAACAGAGAGGAAATGGGCATGGAGGAGGGAGGAAACGAGGAGGAGGGAGGAAACGAGGAGGAGGGATATAAAAACCAACAAGACAAAAGAAATGATAAGTTCCCAGACTGGTGAGAAGTGGAGCAGCAGCTTTCCCTCCAAATCCCAGCAGCTCATTAAACTTTGAAAAGTGACACTACAGCTCTGATTAAGAATTGATCGTGAATAAGACTTTACATTGTTCATTACTTTGTCAGCAGGAATGACATCGCCACACACACACACACACACACACACACACACACACACACACACACACACACACACACACACACACACACACACACACACACACACACACACACACACATTTAGACTTTCCCGTCGTCACATCATCACCGAAAAGGCACGGCTCAAAAACTAATTACTGTTTCCCTAACCCTTCCATCCTCCCTTCCTTCCTTCCTTCCTTCCTTCCTACCTCCTTTACTTCCTCCTCCCTTCCTCCTTTACTTCCTTCTTCCCTCCCTCCTTTACTTCCTCCTCTCTTCCTCCTTTACGTCCTTCCTCCCTCCCTCCTTTACTTCCTTCTTCCCTCCCTCCTTTACTTCCTTCCTCCTCCCTTCCATCCTCCCTCCCTCCTTCCTTCCTCCCTCCTTTCCTTCCTTATTCCTTCCTTCCCTCCCTCCCTCATTCATTCCTTCCTTCCTTCCTCCCTCCTTTACTTCTTTCTTCCCTCTCTCCTTTACATCCTTCCTCCCTCCCTCCTTTCCTTCCTTATTCATTCCTTCCTTCCTTCCTTCCGTCCTTCCTTCCTTCCTTCCTAAATGATGGATTTAATTCCTAAACACGGCACGGCTCAAAAACTAATTACTGTTTCCAGAAATGTTTCTGATTAGTTATAAAAGGTCTTCGTCGGAGGAGCGGTGAAGGATTAATAGATTTTTAGATTTAGAGTCGTATTCTCAGTGTCAGTGATTTCAAATGCCTGATTTGTTTAAATGTCAGGATGCAGCTCGGTGAAATTAAAGTAATCATCTCTGACATTTGCATTTTAATAAACACTTTTTTTCTCTGTTTTCTTGTTTTTTTTTCTTTCTGTGTCTTGGCTTCGAATCATCGTGAACGAGTCTCTTCTATCTGGCATCCATCACTCCTTCCTTCCTTCCTTCCTTCCTTACCTTCCTTCCTTCCTTCCTTCCTCCCTCCCTCCCTCCCTGCTTTTCTTCCTTCCTTATTCATTCCTTCCTTCCTTCCTCACTTCCTCCCTTCCTTACCTTCCTTCCTCCCTCCCTCCCTCCCTGCTCTACTTCCTTCCTCCTCCCTTCCATCCTCCCTCCCTCCCTCCTTTACTTCCTTATTCCTCCCTTCCATCCTCCCTCCTTCCTTCTTCCTCCCTTCCATCCTCCCTCCCTCCTTCCTTCCTTCCTTCCTTCCTTCCTTCCTTCCTTCCTTCCTCCCTTCCATCCTCCCTCCCTCCTTCCTTCCTTCCTCCCTCCCTCCTTTCCTTCCTTATTCATTCATTCCTTCCTTCCTCCCTTCCATCCTCCCTCCCTCCTTTCCTTCCTTCCTCCCTCCCTGCTTTTCTTCCTTCCTTCCTTCCTTACCTTCCCTTCCATCCTCCCTCCCTCTTTCCTTCCTTCCTTCCTTCCTCCCTCCCTCCCTCCTTCCTTTCCTTCCTTATTCATTCATTCCTTCCTTCCTTCCTTCCTTCCTTCTTTCCTTCCTTCCTTCCTTCCTTCCTCCCTCCTTTCCTTCCTTATTCATTCCTTCCTTCCTTCCTTCCTTCCTGCCTTCCCTCCTCCCTCCCTCCATCCTAATAAACAGTTTTTTTCTCTGTTTTCTTGTTTTTTTTCTTTTCTGTGTCTTGGCTTCGTATCATCGTGAACGAGTCTCTTCTATCTGGCTCGGTCTCAGACTGTTTTAAACGGGCCTGGATCCAGCATCTCATTAAGACTCCTGGTCCAGATCCATCACTCCCCCATCACTCGCTGTCCTTTATGCAAATTACTTCTGACTGTTAGAAAAATGTGGCTGCTCAACAACAAACAAATGACTTCCTAATGAGTGCTGTAATCTCTCTATTCTCATTTCTTACAGTCCTTGGTCGAGGTGGAACTGCTCTAAACTGGTTTTCATCTTTGTTGTGAATACTTCATGTTCAGAGACTCTTATTTTGAAGGTACCGTCTCATGTTGCTACTTCCCCTTCTCCTGACTTTGCTGTCTTTCCCAATGCAGAAGTCCCAGTTCTCTGTCTGTATTCATGACATTATCTAAGTGTATTTATTATTTTATGGTGATTAGCATGCTCTAAAACTAGCCCCACTAGGCGCTAAGCTAAGTTAGCTAACTGGGTAGCCTGTTTTTATGCCTGTGGATACGGTTAATGTGGGTTTATAGTGTGTTATTATCACCAAAAGAGGTTCATGTTTAAGTTTAGTATTCTTTTAGAGAAGAGACTGACTTTAATTTACTGTATTAAAACATTTAGTTAATGCTGGTTGTTTCAGAAAATGTAATGTATGTAGATATGCACCAATAAACTTTACCATTGTACAACTATTACTCTACAAGTAAAGGAGTTGACTCTGTGCTTTCTGTCATTCCACAAACTAGTATGATGGGTTTAATCCCTAACAATCTTACTTATCTAATGACACTTACAGACTGAGACACTGAGCACTGTGGATCTAATGAACTTGGGCACAACACAGAGTTCGATGTATGTAGACTGTATGATGATCACACCTACTGAATTGTGGGCTACGATGCAAGCTAATATATGAGAAACAATCTATATAGTAGTAAAAAGTGAAATTGTAGCTTCGTGCTTCGTCCATCTTGGTGTCATGATATCAGCTGGAGGACAAACGAGACTTCTGCTGCCACAACTCAAAGAGATCTCTTCTTGGAATATCTCTATCTATGATTTCCAGTTAAAAACTCCTTATTTATCTTCTACTGGTCCTTAATGCAGCACCTCATTTCTCTTCCTGTCTCTGTAATACCCCCCCTCTCAAAGCTTCCTCTGGTATATTGTGAATCACACTGAGCGCCATGGATCTAATGAACTTGGGCACAACACAAAGTTCGATGTATGTAGACTGTATGATGATCACACCTACTGAATTGTCGGCTACGATGCAAGCTCATATATGAGAAACAATCTATACAGTAGTAAAAAGTGAAATACAGAAAAGGCTTCTGCTGCCACAACTCAACGAGATTTCATGATTTCCAGTTAAAAACTCCTCATTTATCTTCTACTGGTCTTTAAAGCAGCCCTTCATTCCTCTTCCTGTCTCTGTAATACCCCCCTCAAAGCTTCCTCTGGCTCCAGCAAACAAACTCTAGTATATATAAACCAGGATTTAACTTCTTTCTACCCGAAATTTAAACTTCTGAAATCCCTCTGACATGTTGAAGCCTGAAATCAGATCCAGAATATGAGAGTGGACACCATGAACAGAGACTAGGGAAAGATGGACATGCACATAAAATGAAAGAAACAGAAACAGAAACATTACCAAAACCTGGACTCTTTCCTTACTGGTAGCATTTGACCACATTTAACATCCCGACACCAGAGCAGGATATAAATGACAAGATAAATCCCCCAAAAAAACATGATGTCTCGCCTTTTAATGTTCTGATTGACAGCTCATCACTGGCAATGTGTTGCAGATATATGACAGTATCAAGCTCTGAGCTGCAAAGATACAAACAACTGTCTGAACCGTCCGTCCAGGTGCAAATCAAACCCTGCCTGATTAGACCCTGAATAAAAAAAAAAGTCAGCAGCTCTGGCGCTTCAGTTGTGTGGGACTGAAGGAAGGTAGGGGGGAGGAAAAGAAAGAGAGAAGGAGGGAAGGAGGATGGGAAGAAAGAAGGAAGGAAGGAAGAAAGAAGAAAGGGGGACGGAGGAAGGAAAGAAGGAAGGGAGGAGAGAAGGAGGGAGGGAGGAAGAACAGATGGAAGTAAGGAAAGGAAGGAAGGAAGGAAGGAAGGACGGAGGAAGGAAGGAAAGAAGGAAGGGAGGAGAGAAGGAGGGAGGGAGGAAGAACAGATGGAAGTAAGGAAAGGAAGGAAGGAAGGAAGGACGGAGGAAGGAAAGAAGGAAGGGAGGAGAGAAGGAGGGAGGGAGGAAGGAAAGAAGGAAGGGAGGTGAGAAGGAGGGTGGGAGGAAGGAAAGAAGGAAGGGAGGAGAGAAGGAGGGAGGGAGGAAGAACAGATGGAACTAAGGAAAGGAAGGAAGGAAGGAAGGACGGAGGAAGGAAGGAAAGAAAGAAGGGAGGAGAGAAGGAGGGAGGGAGGAAGAACAGATGGAAGTAAGGAAAGGAAGGAAGGAAGGACGGAGGAAGGAAGGAAAGAAGGAAGGGAGGAGAGAAGGAGGGAGGGAGGAAGAACAGATGGAAGTAAGGAAAGGAAGGAAGGACGGAGGAAGGAAGGAAAGAAGGAAGGGAGGAGAGAAGGAGGGAGGGAGGAAGGACAGATGGAAGGAAGGAAGGACCAAGGAAATAAGGAACGAGGGAGGGAGAAAGGAAAAGAGGAAGGGAAGAAAGAAGGAAGGAAGGAAAAGAGGAAGGGAAGATTGATTGACAGCTCATCACGGGCAATGTGTTGCAGATATATGACAGTATCAAGCTCTGAGCTGCAAAGATACAAACAACTGTCTGAACCGTCCGTCCAGGTGCAAATCAAACCCTGATTAGACCCTGAATAAAAAAAAAAGTCAGCAGCTCTGGCGCTTCAGTTGTGTGGGACTGATGATCTCTGCTCGACACTTTGAGCCTTGCAGTGTGAGGATTAGTGTCAGAGTTATGATTGCAGGCAGATAGACGGACAAGCTGCCATCCGGAAAGAAAAGAAAGAAAGAAAAAGTGCCTGTTTGAACCACAGAGGCACCAGACTGCTCACCAGAAACATTGTTTTCCAGTTGCAGCCCCTGTGATGTGTTTGTGAGGAGGTAGCAGCAGTAATGCCATTAATGGGCGGGAGGAAAGAAGGAAGGGAGGGAGGAAGGAGGGAGGGAGGGAGGATGGAAGTGAGGAGGAAGGAAGTAAAGGAGGGAGGGAGGAAGGGAGGGAGGAAGGAGGGAGGGAGGGAGGATGGAAGTGAGGAGGAAGGAAGTAAAGGAGGGAGGGAGGAAGGAAGGACAGGGGAAAGAAGAAAGGAAGGTAGGACGGAGGGAGGAAACAAGGAAGGTTGGGGGAAAGAAGGAAGGAAGGTAGGAGGGAGGAAGGCTGCAAGGGAGGAGGAAGGAAGTAAAGGAGGGAGGGAAGAAGGAAGAGAGGGAGGAAGGAGGGAGGGAGGGAGGGAGGGTGGAAGGACAGGGGAAAGAAGAAAGGAAGGTAGGACGGAGGGAGGAAACAAGGAAGGATGGGGGAAAGAAGGAAGGAAGGTAGGACGGAGGAAGGCTGCAAGGGAGGAGGAAGGAAGTAAAGGAGGGAGGGAAGAAGGAAGAGAGGGAGGAAGGAAGGGAAGGAAAGGAAAGGAGGGAGGATGGAAGGACGGAGGGAATAAGGAAGGAAAAGATGGAGAGAGGAAGGATGGAAGGGAGGAATGAAGGAAAGGAGGGAGGGAGGAAGGAAGGATGGAGGGAGGGATGAAGGAAGGGAGGAAGAAAGGAAGGACAGACGGAAGGAAGTACAGAAGGATGGAAGGAAGGAGGAAGGAAGTAAAGGAGGGAGGAAACAAGGAAGGATGGGGGAAAGAAGGAAGGAAGGTAGGAGGGAGGAAGGCTGCAAGGGAGGAGGAAGGAAGTAAAGGAGGGAGGGAAGAAGGAAGAGAGGGAGGAAGGAAGGGAAGGAAAGGAGGGAGGATGGAAGGACGGAGGGAATAAGGAAGGAAAAGATGGAGAGAGGAAGGATGGAAGGGAGGAGGAAGAAGGAAGGGATAAGGAAGGAAAGGAGGGAGGGAAGGAGGGTAAGCTGCTGCTCCACTTCTCACCAGTCTGGGAACTTATCATTTCTTTTGTCTTGTTGGTTTTTATATCCCTCCTCCTCGTTTCCTCCCTCCTCCTTGTTTCCTCCCTCCTCCTCGTTTCCTCCCTCCTCGTTTCCTCCCTCCTCCATGCTCATTTCCTCTCTGTTTGCCGTCTTTTCCTTCACACGCTCTGTCAACTGGAACGGGAAAAAGTTTCCCCTTAAAAAAAAGAAATCAGAGAGTAAAGTAAAGGAGGGAGGGAGGGAGGGAGGAAATGAAGGAAAGGAGGTAGGGAGGAAGGAAGGACGGGGGAAGGAAGGTAAGAGGGAAGGGAGGAATGAAGGAAAGGAGGGAGGGAGGAAGGAAGGATGGAGGGAGGGATGAAGGAAGGGAGGAAGAAAGGAAGGACAGACGGAAGGAAGTACAGAAGGATGGAAGGAAGGAGGAAGGAAGTAAAGGAGGGAGGGAAGAAGGAAGGACAGGGGAAAGAAGGAAGGAAGGTAGTGCCTGTTTGAACCACAGAGGCACCAGACTGCTCACCAGAAACATTGTTTTCCAGTTGCAGCCCCTGTGATGTGTTTGTGAGGAGGTAGCAGCAGTAATGCCCCCTCACTCCAATGACTTACAGACTGTATCCATCCAATCATACCTATTCGAGCTGTTGAAGGTAGGCGATCCCTTTTTATTACACAGAAAGCTGCACAAAGGTCAGAAACCATCAGGGTCTGACTCAGACTAACGCCTCTGTCTCTCTCTCTCTCTCTCTCAGTCTGCAGCTAATGGACTAAAACAGACAACTGTGAGACTATAAAACTCTTTATTTGAGATCTTTAACCCTTAAACAGACAACGTGCACCAGGAGATACAGACTCTTTAACCTCTGTGTTGTCCTCCCGGGTCCTTCCTCTGTCCTTCCTACCTTCCTTCCTCTGTCCTTCCTCTGTCCTTCCTTCCTTCCTTCCTTCCTTCCTTCCTTCCTTCCTTCCTTCCTTCCTTCCTTCCTTCCTTCCTTCCTCTGTCCTTCCTTCCTTCCTTCCTTCATCTGTCCTTCCTTCCTTCCTTCCTTCCTTCCTTCCTTCCTTCCTCAGATCTAAGTTTAGCTGTTAGGGTAAATGTTCCCTCCTTCTGTCCTTTCTTCCTTCCTTCATCTGTCCTTCCTTTCTTTCTTCCTTCCTTCATCTGTCCTTCCTTTCTTTCTTCCTTCCTTCCTCCCTCCCTCCCTCCCTCCCTCCCTCCTTCCCTCCCTCCCTTCTTCCCTCCCTCCCTTCCTTCCTCCCTCATTTCCTTCCTTCTTCCTCCCTCCCTCCTTTCCTTCCTTCTTCCCTCCTTTCCATCCTACCTTCCTTCCTTCCTCCCTCCTTCCTTTCCTTCCTTCTTCCTCCTTGCTTCCCTTCCTTCCTCCTTTCCTTCCTTCTTCCCTCCTTTCCTTCCTTCCTTCTTTCCTTCATTACTTAAGGTGCAAATGACATAACTAGTAAGGCCTGTTTAAGGGTTAACAGGAAAGGCTGCAACGGTTAGCGACCTTACAGACCATAACCTGGATGTTACTTACGACTGAGATCTGGCCTGATTCTGGTGGTGCTCTAACTAACTTTTACACTAACACCATCACATTTTGACCTTTTTAAATGCTTTCAGCTGGAGGCGTAATAGCTCCTCTCTGATGTGTTTATATGCAGGCAACTGACTTCTGGTGAGAACACTGATATGAACAACTCCTGTCTTATTAATTATAATGTATAAAAAAACCAAAAAAAAGCAGCTATTTTATTGATGAGCTCAATGACTGCTGTCCCAAACTTAATTAAATTTTGATTTAACATCGAGTTCATGTAGAAAACAGTGGAAGCTGTTGTTCTACAGAGCCAAACAACAACCTGCTGGTTTCTATTATACCTCAAAACACTTGACTTCAGTGACTGTTTAAGGTATTTTAGCTCCAAAAACACAATGGGTGTTGCCATAATTATGCTGATGACACCCAACTATACATATCATAATGCTATCTGGGGATTTCCACTGGGTCCATCAGCGCTACGGTTTAGCTCCGTCCTCTGCTCGGCGTCAACTCACACCGGGAGCGTTACAGCAGCGGAGCTCTGGGAGAGAAATCTGCCTTTTAAAATAAAGTTGCACTGTTAATACAGTAATTACGGCAGCCCAATCACAATGTGTGTTGCCATAGTTATGCTGATGACACCCAACTATACATATCATAATGCTATCTGGGAAATTAAAAACCAGCCACAACTTCAGACTTCATTATATCCTAATGAGTTCGGATACTGACCTCACTTTGCAGAGCCACATTTACAAACATCACAAAGGGAAGGAACTTTTTTTATATCTCAGGAGGAACTTGCTGAAAAACTCGTCCATACTTTTAATTTATTTTTACATAATAAGAGCGAGTCATGCCGAAACATTCAACATCATGTTACATATTTAGGTTTTTAGATTTTACGCTTTAAAAACTCGACTTTTTGGTTGGTTTTTGTGTTAAGTCTCAACTTGTTTTCATGAAGTTCATTTTTAAGTCATTTAACCTTCCTGTCGTCCTCCCGGGTCAAATTGACCCCGTCTGTTTCCTTCCTTCTTTCCTTCCTTCCTTCCTTCCTTCCTTCTTTAATTTTTCCTTCATTCTTCCCCTCCTTCCCTCTTTCTTTGCTCCCTCCTCCCTCCTTTCCTTCCTTCCATCTTTCCTTCCTCCCTTCCTTCCTTCTCTCCTTACTTCCTTCCTCTTTTTCTCCCTCCCTCCTTACTCCTTTCCTTTCTTTCCTTCCTTCCTTCCTTCCTTCCTTCCTTACTCCTTTCTTCCTCATTCCTTCCTCCCTTCCTTCCTTCTCTCCTTACTTCCTTCCTCTTTTCCTCCCTCCCTCCTTACTCCTTTCCTTCCTTCCTTCCTTCCTTCCTTCCTTCCTTCCTTCCTTCCTTCCTTCCTCCTTTCCTACCCCCCTTCCTTCTTTCCTCACTTCCTCATTCCTTCCTTCCTTCTTGCCTCCCTTCCTTCCTTCCTCCCTTCCTTACTCCTTTCTTCCTCATTCCTTCCTTCCTACTTTCCTCCCTTCCTTACTTCCTTCCTCCCTCCCTCCCTCCTTACTACTCCTTTCCTTCCTTCTTTCCTAATAAAATTCTAGGCTCGACCACCGTAACAAACTGCAGCTGCTAGACTTTCCAGCGATTGTTGGAGCCGATTTTAAATTTTTACAGCTCGTTTTTTAAAGGTCCTTCATGTTCTGACTTCTCTTCTGACACACTTGTGATCTCTGAACCAGCCAAAGCCCTCAGGTCATCTGAAACAAGCGGTCTGGTTAATACCCGGGTGTCCATGAGAACTATAGAGAAGCAGCTTTCAGCCTTTATGCTCCACATCGCTGGAACATCCTTCCCCTTCGTCATGTTGGGCTATCATCTATTAACCCTTTATAGGACACTCATGGAAAGGAAAGGAGGAAGGAAGGAAGGGAGGGAGGAAGGAAGGAGGGAGGAAGGAAAGGAAGGAAGGACAGACGGAGGAAAGAAGGAAGGAAGGAAGGTAGGGGGGAGGAAAGAAAGAGAGAAGGAGGGAGGGAGGAAGGGAAGAAAGAAGGAAGGAAGGAAGAAGAAAGGGGGATGGGGGAAGGAAAGAAGGAAGGGGGATGGAGGAAGGAAAGAAGGAAGGGAGGAGAGAAGGAGGGAGGGAGGAAGGACAGATGGAAGGAAGGAAAGGAAGGAAGGAAGTTACCAAATACAATTATTTGCCCAATAAAGGGTTAAAACTAGTCTTATTTTACTGTTCACTGGTCGGTTGCTGCTCTTCATGTTCGTTCTTTTATTATTTATTTGTTATAATTGTGTTTGCTCATGTTTAATATTTTCTCTTGTACACTGTTGCTCACGCTCTGTAAAGCACATTGTCTCTTTCCACCTGGAATATAAAAAACGTGCTCTAGCTTTTAACCATCTCCCTCTCTCACCAAAGCATAGAAATCCATCTTTTACAACAATGGACTGTGAAGAATGAGCCTGATACTATCTCTGCATGGTGATTCCAGTTGGTTAGGCAAGGGAAGAAAGAAGGCAGGGAGGAAGGAAAGAAGGGAGGAAGGAAGGAAGGGAGGAAGGAAGAATGAGCCTGATACTCTCTCTGCATGGTGATTCCAGTTGGTTAGGCAAGGGAAGAAAGAAGGCAGGGAGGAAGGAAAGAAGGGAGGAAGGAAGGAAGGGAGGAAGGAAGAATGAGCCTGATACTCTCTCTGCATGGTGATTCCAGTTGGTTAGGCAGATTCTCTCAAACAGCTGGCAATCAAATGCCTCTGTGCTTCTGCTCATCTGTCTGAAGAACAGAAGTCAATTATTTTTGGGCTTTTTTTTTGAAGGATTGAAAGCCGAATCCTTTCTAAGCTCAGAGACATATTGGAGGATTGGCTGATGATGATGATGATGATGTTGATGAACCCTCACAGCATGATATCAATTACTGATTTGACACCCTTGTGGAAACTTGCCCACCTTTATTTTTTAGTTTTATGACTCATAATTACGAGACAGTGTTACATTTCCTGTGGCCTGATTAGCATTTTCAGCTATATCATCACTGAAAACATTTTGCATGCTTTAGTTTGATACCAAATGGCTCCAGAATATTTAAATTTGACTTACGAATTTTTATATCCTCCTGAACGAACTTTGAGAGACTTTCCACCCCAAACAGCTCCTCCTACTGGGCATGTGCGGAAGTGTTAGATAGCTACGCTTAACTCTAAACAAGCTGTGAAGTAAAGTGGACAATAAAGAGAACAATATTCCCATGAAGTCGTCTGCCAATATTGTTAATGTCACAGATATTCTTCTTCATCTTCCTCCAGTGAAACTCAGCACTACTGCCACCATCTATTCTGTTCCTTCTCTCTTTCTTTCCTTCGTTTTCCCTTCCTTCCATCTGTCTTTGCTCCCTTCGCTCCTTTCCTCTCTTCCTTCCATCTGTCTTTGCTCCCTTCGCTCCTTTCCTCTCTTCCTTCCATTTGTCTTTGCTCCCTTTCTTCCTTCCATCTTTCTTTCCTGTCTTCTTTTCCATCCTTCCTTCCTTCCTACCTTCCTTCCTTCCTTCTTGCCTCCCTCCCTTCCTTCCTTCCTTCCTTCCTTAACCTGAAGACAACAGGAGGGTTAAGACTCATATTTTCTTTTTGTCATCGTAAGCTCAAGACATTTCTTGTATCTACCATCCATCATATGACAGGTCTGCATTTCTTATGACTTCCTGTTCGTGCCTCTAAGACTAATTTAAAGTACATTCATGAGTTCAACGCTTGTTTTTCTGTCATGGCCTTGAAAAGCACACAAGATGAAAACCTCTCTCTGTTTTCCATTAGATGAAAACACAAACAGTTGGTTTCTGCTGCACAACAGGCACAATAGCACAAAAGGACATTGCTTTCACCAAAGGGGGAAACAATAAAGGCATTATCCCGTCATTAGGACGTCGTACTTACAAGGAAACTGGT
Source organism: Scomber japonicus (assembly GCF_027409825.1). Taxonomy (NCBI): domain Eukaryota; kingdom Metazoa; phylum Chordata; class Actinopteri; order Scombriformes; family Scombridae; genus Scomber; species Scomber japonicus. The sequence goes on along the minus strand of NC_070599.1, from coordinate 26,542,402 downwards.
ATTTTCTTGTAATGAGGAGAAAAGGTAAAGGTTATCTTCGTCGCTGCTGTTTGAGAAGACGGAGTGCCACCAGATTTAATTTGCTTTTATTTCCTCCTTAGTTTGAGACGCTGAGAGATATATTGATCTGGAGAGAGATACTGTCATTTAATTATGTGGGATGGTTATATTATTATTAGTTTGCTTCAGGTTGATGTGTTGATGGATGTGAAGTAAAGCTGTAGTATCCTCAGTCCAGACTAAAATGGTGTTTGTCTTCCCCCGAAAACAGTATGTAAATGTAAAAAAACCCAAAAAACTGGCTTGGTATTGTAGCGTGTATGAGGAAAAAGTCTCCTCCGGGACTTTAAACCACACAAATAATGCCCAAGGTTGAGCCATGCCCATATATGGTCATATCCAACACATCTACAATATACAGAATTTAGTCTCCTGGTCTATAGACAGAACATTGCTTGGACCTCACTCAGGACCTTTGTCCTACATCCAACACTATATCAAACCTCTGACTCCAGTTGCCTCTACCTCATTCAGGGAAAACAGTCAAACACATATCTGACCTCGGGAAAAAGGGAGGAAGTAAGGAAGGAAGGAAGGAAGGAACAGTCAAAACAGATGGGGTCAATTTGACCTGGAAGGACGACATGAAGACAAGTTGAGACTTAAAAGAAAAAACAACCAGAAAGTCGAGTTTTTACAGCGTAAAATCTAAAAACCCTCCTAAACATGTAACATGATGTTGAAGGTTTTGACTCGCTCTTAGTTCTGTAAAAATAAAAAGCAAAGCATCGCCTACACATCACATCATTTATATGAGCTTCATGAACACCTCGTTCACATTAATCCTTTTAAAAGCTTCATTCAAATCATGAGCTTCAAAGTTTGTCTCCTTTACTGCTGAAACACTAATTATTATTTAACACCATTATGAATAATTTCAATGCATGACTTTACTTCCTGTTTATAATCAGCACCTTTTTAAAGAAGAGAGTCTGACGGACATAATGAGAGACGTGACGCGTTTAAGCTCGGCTTAAATGTGAAGCTCAGCGCCTCCGAACACGTTAGAGCTCGGCCTCTCTCTCTCTCTGCTCGCTGCTGCTCGGGACGAGGACGGAAATAGAGGTGCTGCTGCTGCAAGTGACGGGGAAGTGAGAAAAGGAAGGGAAGGAAAGAAGGAGGGAAGGAAGGAGGGAAAGAAGGAAGGAGGGAGGGAGAAAGTAAAAGAGGAAGGTAGGTAGGAAGGACAGGAAAGAAGGAAGGAGGGAGGGAGAAAGGAAAAGAGGTAGGGAGGAAAGAAGGGAGGGAGGGAGGAAGGAAAGGTGGAAGGAAGGAAGGAATGAGGAAGTAAAGGAGTGAGAAGGGAGGGAGGAAATGTGACATGATGTTGGATGTTTTGACTCGCTCTTAGTTCACATCACATCATGCACACCTCGTTCACATTAATCCTTTTACTTCCTGTTTATAATCAGCACCTTTTTAATGAAGAGAGTCTGACGGACATTAATGAGAGACGTGACGAGTTTAAGCTCGGCTTAGACGTGAAGCTCAGCGCCTCCGAACACGTTAGAGCTCTCTCTCTCTCTCTCAATTCAATTCAATTCAATTCAAATTTGCTTTATTGGCATGACAGTTACACTATGTTGCCAAAGCATTAGCAATCAATAAAACAATCTCATGAAACCAAATATATACAATATACAGATAGATAAAAAATATACATACAATTATTTACCCTATGGATGTGTGCTGATCAAGTACAGTAATATAGTACAAATGACATGAAACTTAAAAAAAAAATAATAATAATTGTAAATAATAATAATAATAATATGTGTGTGTGTGTGTGGTAAGAGGGCATCATCAGACCATTGCAAGCTGTTATCTACAAACACACATATTGGTCCCAAATGATGACAACGTCAACGACAACAATCTTAAATGATATGTGGTTCTGCTCAGCATTCGTGCACTTCTCTAGTGTTGTGGCAGAATGTCACAAATTGTGCAGCCAACCTAGTGAACTGTGGATCTTCTCCCAGAAATACCCTCAACAGATCATCGCCTGTTTTCCCCCGATATGATGGATCTGCTGCAGTTATTTTTTGTATGAACACCTCTCTCTCACTTTGGTACAGAGGGCAGGAGAGGAGAAAATGGGCCTCAGTTTCTATTTCTCCTGAAGAACAGTGTTTACATGTTCTTAGTTCTCTGGGCTTCCATTCTTTTTTATGCCGACCTTTTTCCACCTCTAGTTGATGGTCGGAGAGCCTGTACATTGCCAATGTGTGTTTTTGTTTGGGATTTTGTACGCTTATTAGATAATGTGCTGGAGAGTATTCTCTATCCAGTGAGCCATAACATTCCAATTTGTTGATGGTTTTAATTTCATTTTTCCAATTGTTAATATAATTGATTTTGTTCTCTTTGTCGATTGATATTAGACGAGTTTTGGAGAGATTTTGGAGGTCTTCGATTTTGAGGTGGCAGGTTTCTCTGGTGTTCCTCAGGAGGTCTGTCTCTGGGCAGAGGCTGTTACAGAGGAAGGCTCTGTGGTTGTAGGAGTCAGGGTCAGCTTGTGCTAAGTGCACCTGAAACTTAATGGACCTTTTGATCATGTGTAGAGAGAGAGGGAAGTGTCCCAGCTCTGCTCTACATGCATGGTTTGGACAGTTTCTATGGACCTTGAGGATTTCTTTACAGAACTGAAGATTAAATTTCTCTGTGGGTGTTGTATCCCATGAGGTGTGCCTCTGTGTCATTAGAGGGCCCCACACTTCACTTCCATACATAAGTATGGGTTTTATTATACTGTTAAATAATTTTAGCCAAATTGTAATTGGAGGATTGAATTTATATAGTGAGCTTTTGATGCTATAGTAGGCCCTGCGTGCCTTTTCTGTGAGGGAATTAATTGCTTTGTTAAAGCTTCCGGATGCAGTGATAATGATGCCCAGATAATTATATTCCATTGTATGCTGAAGTGTGGTCCCTCTTACCCTGAACACATGTTTGGATTCCTGAAGCCTGGCCTTTTTTTGGAATATCATGACTTTGGTTTTGTCAAGGTTGATATCTACGGCCCAGTTTTGACAGAACGTCTCCAGCAGAGAGAGGTTCTGCTGTAGACCATGTTCTGTTGGGGATAGTAGAACCAGGTCATCTGCATACATGAGGAATTTGATTTCTTTGCCTTGTAGATCTAATCCTGGGCTTGGGGACTGTTCAAGCAGAGTGGCCAATTTATTGATATAAATGTTGAACAGAGTAGGAGACAGGTTGCATCCCTGATGTACTCCCTTTCCTTGTTTGAAGAACTCTGTTCTGTTGTTTCCAATTTTAACACAGCACTGGTTGTCAGAATATTTGGATTTGATTAGATCATATATTTTACCCCCAATTCCGTATTGGAGAAGTTGTAAAAATAACCCGTTGTGCCAAATTGTGTCAAAAGCCTTTTTTAGATCTACAAAACATGCAAATATCTTTCCTTTGTGTTTCCTGTGAACATGGTGTTGGATGAGTGTATGAAGAGTGTATATGTGGTCAGATGTTTGGTGTTTGGGTAAAAAACCAATTTGGCTTCTAGACAGAATATTATGTTCAGTGAGATAAGTGATTAATCTAGAGTTAAGGATGCTACAGAAGAGTTTACTCAGGTTGCTGTTAACACAGATGCCTCTGTAGTTGTTGGGGTTATACTTGTCTCCATTTTTAAATATAGGAGAAATGAGACCTTTATTCCAAACACTGGGGTAATATCCAGTGGCCAACACCAGGTTGAAGTGTTTTTGCACGGCAAGTTGGAGTTTTAAGTTACTGTGTTTCAGCATCTCTGAGTTAATGCTGTCTATACCGCAAGCTTTTCCATTTTTAAGGGTTTTGATTTTGTGTTGTATTTCTTTAATGGTGATGGGGTAGTCAAGGGCACATTGGTTGTCCTTCACTGTCCTTTCTAGTTCTTTCAGTTTGTCTATTGTTAAAATTTGGTTATGATTCAGACCATGACACTCTGGATTTTTATAGAGGTCATCAAAGTAATCTTTCCAGATTTTGCCGTTTTGAATTGGGTTGGTCTCTGTACGTGGGTTTCTGTTGATGTTTTTCCATAATTTCCAAAAGGTGTTATCATTTATGGCTTTTTCAATTTTGTTGAGTTCTCCCTCCATATAATGCATTTTTTTCACGTGAAGGAGTTTTTTGTATTCTTTCAGGGCTTGGACATATTCAAGTCGTCCTGATAGGTCATTTGGGTTCCTGTGTTTTCTGTTTGACAGTTTCCTCAGGTTTTGTCTGGATACAGCACATTCTTTATCAAACCAACGCTCTTTTTGTTTCATGCTGGATTTTTTAGTTTGTGAGATTTTTAATTTAGATTCTTTTGCCAAATGAATAAATATTGTGTTTAACTGTTGTGTGGCCAGATTTATGTTTTCTCTTTCAGGCTGATACTGGGTGTTGAGAAAAGTATCCAGCATGTTGTGAATTTGAGCAGAGTCTAGCGCAGCGGTATAGGCAGCGGTGCTCTCTTCTGACCACTTGTATCTCCTTGGTAAAGGAAATAACTTTGTCTCAGGATTTCGATTCATGGTGGTTGGTAATGCCTTTTTCAGAAATAAGGTTATCTGGCTATGGTCTGAGAAGGGCTGTAGTGGTGATACAGTGAATGCATTTATATATTGTGGTTCAATGTCAGTAATGGCATAATCTACAACACTGCTACCTAACACAGAGCATTGTGTGAGTCTGCCCAGAGAGTCTCCTCTGATTCTGCCATTAACAATGTACAGACCCAAACCTTTACACATTTGTAGTACTTGTTTGCCAGTTGCATTAACCGTGTTATCATAGCTTTGTCTTTGTGTATTTATGCAGGTCTGGTACAAAGGGGGATATTTGAAAATATGTTTGTTTCCTTCGTATTTAATGAAGTCTGGTTCTCTACCAGTTCTGGCATTAAGGTCACCACATATTACGATTGATCCTAAACTTTGGTAAAAGGAAATTTCCTTCTGGAGTTCCTCAAAAACCTCCTCTGCATAATAGGGGGAGTTTGAGGGTGGGATATATATTGCGCATAGATAGACATCGCTGTTGTTTTCTAGAATATTTGAGTGAATTTTAATCCAAATGTGATTTGTACCTTTTTTAACTGGTGAGATGTAATCTTTATATTCCCCTTTGTACCATATGAGTAAACCACCTGAATCTCTGCCATTCTTAATATGCTTGTGTTTTACAGAGGGTATAATAAGTTCTATATAATCGTTTGGACAGTTAGATTGATTTTGGTTTTGATTCCAAGTTTCATTCAATATCATTATATCTACATTTCTAATATTATTCAGAAAGTCAGGGTTTGTTGATTTCAAACCAAAAACTGAAGAGCGTATGCCCTGAATGTTCCAGCTACTTATTGAAAAAGATGCTATTTTCTTTACCTTAACAGAATCGTGTACCACTTAAAATATCTGATTTACAAGCAAAAACAAATGTAATGTGATAAAAATAAATAAATAAATAATAATAATAATAATAATAATAAAGTATATCTTAAATGTTAAGTGATTATGAATTATTCAGTGTTGTATATTCTATTCGCTCAGTAATTTAGTATAGAGTAGTGTTGCAATGTCTCTTATCTGTTTTAGACTCAGTTCAGTGGGTGAGGTGGTGAGTCTGGCGGCTGCAGCCTCGTAACTGTTTCTCTGAGCTGGAGACTGGATCTGAGACTGGGCTGGTTGCTGCTGCCGCTGCTGCTGCCAACTGGCATGGTGTGCTGCAGTTGGGTGATGGTCTTGAGGGGGTGGGGGCTGAGGTGTATAGCAGTGGGGTGGTGCTGGGTCCATGGAGAGGTGGGGGTAGAGGGGGGAAGTAGTGTGGTGCTGTGGTGGTGATGGTCCTGAAGGGGTGGGGCTGAGGTGTACAGCAGTGGGGTGGTGCTGGGTCCATGAAGAGGTGGGGGTAGAGGGCGGGAAGTAATGTGGTACTGTGGGATGGTGGTCCTGAACAGGTGGGGCTGAGGTGTACAGTGGCGGGGTGGTGCTGGGGTTTTCTGAAGAGGTGGGGTTGAGGCAGGTCTGAATCTCCGTGAAGAGCTCTGGCCATTGTTGGTGGTGTCTCTAGTGTGCTGGACCTTCTGTGGAGGTTCTGGTGGTTGGGTGTGCTCTTGTTGGAGATGTGAGATGTTGATCTGGTGCGGTCGAGAGCTGTGTCTTTAATGTCTTTGATGAACAGCCGCACGCCGCTCTGGTTTAGATGCAGGCTATCATACAGGTGCTGGTAGAGGATCTCTGCATGATGTGCCATATGAACATTTGGTATTTCCGTGCAGGCTTTGGATATTTCAGAATTAATTTTGTTGATCTCATGCTGAGGGACATCTCTTCTGGGTAACAGGGTGGATATGGTTACCCTGGCTGTGGGGGCTACTGAAGTCGCTTTCTCTGCCACCTGTCGCAGTGAGTGAGTTATATCTTTTTTTTGTGTGAGGTCATTAGTCCCTGTGTGAATCAGGATGTGTTTCACACCCTGGAGGTCTGTAGTGGCCAGCTTCTTCATAGCCTCTGAGGTGGTGGGACTC
>NC_070599.1:26444987-26535319 GCF_027409825.1 Scomber japonicus | reverse complement strand
AAAAGCATCCAGCAGTCGAGTGGAGGAACGGAGGGGGAAAAGGGAAAAGGGAAAAATCATCATTCTTTGATCGTTTCTACACACTCTACCTTTTTTTATTTATTTATTTTTAAAGACAGCGTTCCCTTCATTTTCCTCTTAAATCACAGCGACACTCGAGTCTCCTCCATCAAACCTTTACAGTCTCCAGAGGCCCGAAAACACAACGGTAATCACTGCTGAACACGCCCGGCTCTGTGTGTGTGTGTGTGTGTGTGTGTGTGTGTGTGTGTGTGTGTGTGTGTGTGTGTGTGTGTGGCGCTCAGGGAAACAGGGACACGGAGGACACGTGCCGTCGACAGTTGGAGGCAGTAAAACTGAGAGATAGAGCAAGAGCAAGAGGAGGAGGAGGAGAATGACGGAGAGGGGGCGAGAGACATAGCAACAGACTGGCAGGAGAGAGAGAGAGAGAGAGAGAGAGAGGGAGAGAGAGAGAGAGACAGAGAGAGGGAGAGAGAGAGAGAGAGAGAGAGAGACAGAGACAGAGAGAGGGAGAGAGAGAGAGAGACACACAGAGACAGAGAGAGGGAGGGATAGAGAGAGAGAGAGAGAGAGAGAGAGAGAGAGAGAGAGAGAGAGAGAGAGAGAGAGAGAGAGGGAGAGAGGGAGGGAGAGAGAGAGGGAGGGAGAGAGAGAGAGAGAGAGAGAGAGGTTGTTAAATGAAGTGATGTAACAATGAAAGAGAGGATGGATTCATTCATAAGAAAACAAATGAAGCTTTTAGGAAATGTAGAAAAAAGAAAAGAAAGAAAGAGAGTTCCTGCTGCTTTCCTTCCCTTCCTCCTTCTCTCCTTTCCTGCCTGCTCCTCTCTTTTTTTATCCTTTCTAGGATTTTAGACCGATTCATTCCTCCTCTTACCTTTTTCTATCGTTCCCTCTCATCTCCTCTTCTCCTTTTTTTCTGTCCTTTCCCATCAACCTCCTCCTCCTTTCCTCTCCTCCCTCCATCACCTCATCCAGACCTCCTCTCCTCTCATCCCCTATTTCCTTTTCCTACCTCACTACCTCATTTCCTTCTCTGCCTCCTTCCTTCTATCCTTTCCCCATCGCCTCCTTTTTCATTCTCCTTTTTTCTACATGATTATAGACAAGATGTGAACCTCCTCATCTCCTTCTTTCCTCTCCTACCTCCTTTCCCCTTTTCCTACTTTCCTGTCTCCTCTTTTATTCTCCTTTCTACAAGATTGTAGACAGATTCAAACATCCTCCTCTTCTTCTTCTCAGTCTCCTCCTTCACCTCCTCCAACCCTCCTCTTTCCTTTCCTTTCCTACCTCCTCCTTTCTAATCCTTCATATTGCTCATAGCCTCCTTTCCTTGCCTCCTTCTGTATTTTTCTTCCTCTTTCTGTCCTTTCCCATCACCTCCTCCTCTTTAATTCTCCTTTCTACAATCTAGGATTTTCGATCCAGTCATTCCTTGTCTCCTTTCCTCTCCTATCTCCTCTATCTCCTTCCAATCCAATCCTCTCCTTTCCTTCCTCCTTCCTATCGCTCCCTAAATCATCTCATTTCCTTCCCTTCCTGTTCTTATCCTTCTTACTTCCCCACATTACCTCCACTATTCCTTTCCTTACACCTCCTTTTCTTCTCCTTCTTCCCCACCGTCTCCTCCTCTCCTCTCCTACCTTCTCCTCCTCTCCTTTCCTACCTTCTTTTAAATATTAAATAATAATCTATAAACGTCTATGAATAACCTTCTCAATGGTCCTTTAAAGTTTTATGACGATAAAAAGCAAACATTTGTCCTTCATGCAATTTACCTTCTGATAGGAGACCAATACATCACTTCCTGTGTGAGACAGGGGGGGGGGGGTCGGGGGGTGGACTTATGAACCCTTAAGGTCTATCAGGATGATTGACAGGTGATGGAGGGAAGAAGGAGGCGGGGCTAAAGCTGCACGTTTTTGTTGTCTGGAGGCCGAAAAATTGTGTAATGTGCCAGGAGTTAGATCTCTGTGTGTGTGTGTGTGTGTGTGTGTGTGTGTGTGTGTGTGTGTGTGCAGATACAGTAAACACACACACTGTACTCTGTGACTGTAACCATGGTGCACTCATTAGACAGATAGTGAGAGAACAAGAAAAACAGAACAAGAGATAAAGTGAGAGAGAGAAGTCGATACCTCACTTTACACGATCCTGGTGTGTGTGTGTGTGTGTGTGTGTGTGTGTGTGTGTGTGTGTGTGCTGGTATCTGGGAACACACTCCCGCAGCAGGGGGCCATTAGATGGCGATTGGCAGCAGGGCTTCAGCACAGCAGGAGAGCTGCAGGCTGTTGTGATTGCGTAAGCGAGTAAACGGTTACACTTGTCATTTTACTGCTGGGACACACACACACACACACACACACACACACACACACACACACACACACACACACACACACACACACACACACACACACACACACACACACACACACACACACACACACACACACACACACACACACACACACTTTCTGCTGACTTCTGAATGGTCAGAAGGTGGAGAAACACCTGGTTTCATTCATTCTTTAACTCTCCTGTTGTCCTCAAGTCAAGGAAGGAAGGGAGGATGGAGGAAATAAGGACAGAGGAAAGAAGGAAGGAAGGAAGGGAAGAAGGGAGGAAGGGAGGAAGGAAGAGAGGAAGAAGGAAGGGAGGAAAGGAAAGGAAAGAAGGAATGATGGAGGAAATAAGGAAGGGGGGAGGGAGGAATGAAAAGAGGAAGGGAGGAAGGAAGGAAAGAAGGACAGAGGAAAGAAGGAAGGGAGGAAGGTAGGGGGAGGAATGAAAGACAGAAGGAGGAATGAAAGACAGAAGGAGGAAGAAAGAAAGAAAGAAAGAAAGAAAGAAAGAAAGAAAGAAAGAAAGAAAGAACAATTTGACCGGGAGGACGACAGGAAGTTGATTTATTCTCATTTCTAACAAACAGCTGATTCTTCATTTAAAGGTTACGACTGACAATCCAACGCCTCTGGGTTCAAGTTCAGGCTCATGCTGAGTAACGTTTCATGTTTCTGTTACAAGCTAGCAAGGCTCTGTTAGCAGTATTAAGCTAGCAAAGCTCTGTTAGCAGTATTAAGCTAGCAAAGCTCTGTTAGCAGTATTAAGCTAGCAAAGCTCTGTTAGCAGTATTAAGCTAGCAGAGCTCTGTTAGCAGTATTAAGCTAGCAAAGCTCTGTTAGCAGTATTAAGCTAGCAGAGCTCTGTTAGCAGTATTAAGCTAGAAAAGCTCTGTTAGCAGTATTAAGCTAGCAAAGCTCTGTTAGCATTATTAAGCTAGCAGAGCTCTGTTAGCAGTAATATACACAGAACTACTCTCTTGGAGCCTTCTCTAAACAAACTCACATCTTAACTTGTTTTTAAAAGGTTTTATAATATTAAAGTTCAGAGGAATCAGATATATGAGTCCTCTCCTTTCTCTTCTACCTGCTCGCTGTAACCTTTCCAGGCTACTAATTGATTTTTCAGGTTATGTTTTGAAGGAAACACGGCTGATTTGCAGTGTAAATATTAGATCTGAGGACGTCCGGAGCTGCAGGTGCTTCTGTTTAGGCAACAAGAGCACTTTGGTTAAGATCAGTTAACCCTCCTGCTGCCCTCCAGGCAAGGAAGGAAGGGAGGAAGGGAGGAAGGAAGGAAGGAGGGAAGGAAGGAAAGGAAAGGAGTAAGGAAGGAGGGAAGGAAGGAAATGAGGAAGGAAGGAAAAGAGGGAGGGAGGAAGGGAGGGAGGAAGAAGGAAGGAAGGAAAGGAGTAAGGAGTAAAGAAGGAAATGAGGAAGGAAGGAAAGGAGGAAGGGAGGAAGGAATGAAAGAGAGAAGGAGGAAGGTAGGAAGGAAGGAAGGAAGGAAGGAAAGGAGGAAGGAGTAAGGAAGGAGGGAAGGAAGGAAGGAAGGAGGGAGGGGGGAAGGAAGGAAAGAAGGGAGGAAGAAAGGAAAGAATGAGGAAAGAAGGACAGAAGAGAGGGAGGAAGGAAAGGAAAGAAGGAAGGAAGGAAAGAAGGAACAGTCAATTTGACCCGGGAGAACGACACAAAGGTTAAATATTAATAAAGTCATGTTAGAAGAATATAAACCAAGTAGAGCTCTGAGATCTACTGACTCAGGTCAGATAGTTGAGCCCAGAGCTCTGAGATCTACTGACTCAGGTCAGATAGTTGAGCCCAGAGCTCTGAGATCTACTGACTCAGGTCAGATAGTTGAGCCCAGAGCTCTGAGATCTACTGTCTCAGGTCAGATAGTTGAGCCCAGAGTTCAAACTAAACATGATGAAGCAGCTTTTACACAACTGGAACAAACTACCAGCAGAACTGAAATCATTTTTAAATCCAGGTTAAAAACATTTCTCTTCTCCTGAGCTTATGATTGAGCTCTTTTAAAGCACTTTACATTTTAATCTTTCATTTGCACTCTATGTCCTTTTAATGATTTTAAAGCTAATTTATTATTTTATGCTGCAATCTGATATTTAATGCTCTATTCTAGCATTTTATTTCTCTCTTTCTATTTTTATGTTTTAAGGTTTCTCAAATTGCATGTTTTTATGTTTAACTGTAAGTAAAGGGTTAAAGAGGTTTGGATTCAATAATGACGACAGATTCAGCTTCAACATCTGCAAATACCGTAACTCCATCTATCAGAGCCACGACTGAGACCGTTCAATCCTTGGTCTATTTATGAACCTTTTCTGGAGCTTTCAAACCAGAACTCTTCAATCTGACAACCAAAACCTTTCCATTCTGCACAATAATCGGATTATTTTGTAGCTAATCTACAAGAACAATGTGTGAAATAGTTCCATAGACATGAACAGAGAGAAATAGACAGTTGGAGTATCGTTCACAAGTCAAAAAACGGGTCAGATTGGACCCGAACAGAACCGTATGTAAAGGGTTAAGTGGTTTGGATTCAATAATGATTGTATAGCTGCAGTTTGTCAGAGATCAGCTGCGCTTCTCTGGTCTCAGCGCTGACGTTCAACTCCTCCCATCTCAGAGAGCTGGATCTGGGATGGAGCAACCTGCAGGAGAGTCCAGACTGTAGACTGAAAACTCTGGAGGTCAGACGCATTTCTAAAGACCATTAAGAGATAAATCTATCAGAGTCACGACTGAGATCGTTCAATCCTCACCTTTACAATCACAGTTTAGTCAAATAATCTTGACTCAAGGTCCATTTATGAACCTTTTCTGGAGCTTTCAAACCAGAACGCCTCAATCTGACAACCAAAACCTTCAGATTCTGCACAATAATCGGATCATTTTGCAGCTAATCTACAAGAACAATGTGTGAAATAGTTCCAGAGACATGAACAGAGAGAAATAGACAGTTGGAGTATCGTTCACAAGTCAAAAAACGGGTCAAATTGGACCCGAACAGAACCGTATGTAAAGGGTTAAGTGGTTTAATGAAGCCAGATTCAGCTTCAACATCTGCAAATACTATAATTACACCGTCAAGAGACAAATCTACTAGAGTCATGACTGAGATAGTTAAATCCTCACCTCTTCAAATCAGCAGTAGCCTACGTGACGAAAAGTCGTCAAATTTCAAAATAAAAGACATTTGGGCCGTTTTTACAAGATGTTAAATGGGTCAAATTTGGCCCCTCAACAGTATATAAAGGGTTAACATCAGGAAATACTGTAATTTAACCATCAGACACAAATCTATCAGAGCCTTTACAATCACAGTGACTCAAAGTGACTCTGGAGCTTTTAAGTCTGAACTCTTCAATCTGACAACCAAAACCTTACGATTCTGCACAATAATCGGATTATCAAGATCAATAAATATTTTGCCGTTTCCCAACTTCCACCAAAGTCCATTTTCACCCCAAAATCACCTCTTCAACAATCAGCAGTTTCCACATCATCTCATCCGACATATAATAATCTTCCACACAAACCGCTGAGTCACAGATTCAATTTTTACAGACTTCAATTTCTCTGCTGAGAGATATTAAAGTCGTCGGCCGGTGCGATGCGTTATTAGAAGTGGGTCACCAGCTGTCAGCTCGGAGGGAAACACTGCGCCTCATTAAGCTCCTAATATTATTTTATTTTTTTAAAAGATAGCATCTCTGAAAAAATAAAATTGAATTGAGTCTGTTTGCTGTTTGATCTCTGCAGTCGGACAGATGAAAGTTTCCCCAGTGGAGGCAATATTGCACTTTTCTTTGCTCTTCTCTTTAAAGTTGCCCCCCAACCCCTCCCATCTCCCCCTCCTCGCTCCACCTCCTCCTTTAGTATATATTTAATTGCTGAATAAGCCCCACTTCACTACTCACAGTGCAACTCAACAGCAGCTGTGTGGAAGGAAATCAGTTGTGGATCAAATCGTCTCAGGAGAAGTTGGGTTTTTTTTTAGTTTTTTTTTTCTTCTTTTTTAGAGAACTGAATATTTCTGCTGCAAATGACGGTTTAATATTTGAGCAGCCTCAAGAAGAGCTGCTTCAGGCTCGTGTGTGTGTGTGTGTCTGTGCCTGTGCCTCTCATGTCTTATTATAATACCTCTTCTTCTATCATTAATGCTACCTGTGAAAAAAAAAACCATGCATCTCCAAAATCCTGCAACCCTTTAAATTAATAATCCAACATTAAAATATAAAACAGTAAATTAGATGTCACGTGCACGTGCACTGGAGTGATTATTGCACGGTGTGATAAATCCTCTGCACTGACAGTTTAATGAGATAAAGTCTAACAGGTTTTAGCATTACAGGCTCAGTGTTGGACACATGATGAGCAGCTGTACTGTATATAAAGAAGTTTAAATGAGCTGCATCGTTACATTAAAGCTCGCACATGAATGGTTTCATGTACTGTACATTACTCATAATACAAAGCATTTCTTGTGCTTTGACTCATGCAAAAAACAGCTGATTAGAGTCCTGCTTGCAGCTATGATACATGAAACCCTCTTTAACATTATATATTTTATCTATTTATTTATCTAAAAATATAATAAAATCCTGACATTTGGAGATACGCGGTTCTCTTTTAGACAGCCTCGTTTCTTCACTGTTTCTGTTTGTCTTTTAAGCACGTGCGTCCTTGTGCGCGCGTGCGTGTATCACTATATGGCATGCGCGTGTAAACTATATAGGTGCGTGTGACTGATTTGTCCTGTTGATGCGCGCGCGTTCTTCCATAATGCACCTGAGCACTTGTGTGTATATATATGTATGTGTGTGTGTGTGTGTGTGTGTGTGTGTTTATCGCTTCATATGTGCGCGTGCCTGTCTATACAGTATAACCTATATTACATATACAGTAGGCGTGTGTGTGCATGTGTGTGTGTGCGCGCGCGGCTGACACACTGACCTCTCTGTCTCGCCTTGTCTCCGGGTCTTTAGGACGGAGCTGACCCCGGCTCTCTGCGCTCTGCTCCCCCGGCAGCACGCACTGAATCCCCGCAGACTGTCACTCGGATCCCCGCTGCCATTAAAAACCAGAAGCCGGTAGTCTGGAGGATGTTTGGTAGATCTGGTTGCGAGTTTAAATCCTCATCTTCTATTTCTCTGCGTGCGTGCGTCCGTCCCGCCACCACCTTCCTCCTCCTTTTATTAAAAAAAAAAAAAATCTAAGCAAGCTGTCCTCCCTCCTTTTTTATTTTTAAAAAATGTATTTTCCTCTTTTTTAATGATTGAAAAGCAGAATATTCCTCTTCAGCTGTGACACGCGTCCGTGCGTCCCGCAGAGGAAACGCTCTGAAGAAACCAAAACGTCCGACTCACGCTCCTCAACACTGGAGAAGAGGAAGGGGGCTTTTTAGTGGAGGATTTAAACGTGAGTGATCCCCTCTCCTCCTCCTCCTCCTATTCCTCTCTCTCTCACACACACACTCCCTCCCTCCCTCTCTCTCTCTCTCTTTCTCTCTCTCTCTCTCTCTCTGCTGCCGGTGTCTCCGTCCGCGCGCTCTGGACACGGGAGTGAAGCTTTGTTGGAATAAAAAATAGAGAGAGAGAGAGAGAGAGAAACGGGAGAAGGATGAGAGATTGGAAGTAAATGAAAAGTAAAAGGGAAGCAGAAAAAGAGAGATGGAAATCTAAAAAGGAAAAAAAAGAGCATGAGTGTGAAGGAAGGAAGAAGCCTTAGGGGAAAAAGAAAAGAGGATAAAAAAAATGTGGGAGGAAAAGGCAGGAGTAAAAAAAAAAAAAAAAAAAAAGATGTAAGAGCTTTAAGAGATGGAGGGATAAGCACGCAGGAGGAGGAGGAGGAGGGTAATTTGAAAAGTGCAGTCTGCAAAAGAGGAAGGAGGAGAAATCTTTATTCAAATGTTGGCATGAAAAAAAAAAAGATTGCAAGTGATCTCTCGCTTCTTATCATAAAAGAAGGAGAAGAAGAAGAAGAAGCTGCGAATCCTCCTGAGAGAGAAACACTCGATGTCTGTCTTTGAACGCACCACTGGCTGCTTTAAAATCATCAATAAATGTAGATTATGACGTTTAATATTGATTACTCGCGCGCTACGTCTCTTTCGCTTTTTTTTTTTCCTTTTAAAAATCCATCAGAAGTTACACAAAGGCAAGGCAAGTGTATTTGTATAGCACAATTCATACACGGGGTAATTCAAAAGCTGGGAACAAATTATAAAAAATATGTTTAAACATTATTTATTAGGCGGGAAAAAAACAACAACACGTAGACAAAGTCCTTCTAATCATCTCACTCGGAGGCAAAATTGGCCACGCCTCCGGGCAGCTATTTGGCCATAGGACGACCAACCGGCTATCTAAATGAATAGGGAGAGAGCTGTATCTCCATGTCCCGAGGTCTAAGGGACATAAAAAACATATGTTTTGAAATCACGATGAAAATCAAACTATAATCGCTGAAAGGGTTTGATGGTTTGGTATCAAATTAACGTTTTAAAAGCCTTTTTCCTTTTTTCTGTTCTTCCTCCCTCCCTCCTTCTCTCCTCCCTTCCTTCTTTCCTTCCTCCATCCCCCTTCCTTCCTTCCTTCTTTCCTCCGTCCTTCCTTCCCTTCCTTCCTTCCTTCTTTCCTCCGTCCTTCCTTCCCTTCCTTCCTTCCTTCCTTCCTTCCTTCTTTCTTCCCTTCTTTCCTCCGTCCTTCCTTCCCTTCCTTCCTTCCTTCTTTCTTCCCTTCCTCCCTCCCTCCTTCTCTCTTTCTTTCCTCCCCCCTACCTTCCTACCTTCCTTCCTTCCTTCCGTCCTTCCTTCTTTCCTCCGTCCTTCCTTCCCTTCCCTTCCTTCCTTCCTTCCTTCCTTCCTTCCTTTTCAATGAGTGTCCTATAAAGGGTTAATTCAGTAGCTTGTAGATAAAACTAAAAAATGTTTCAGGAGGAAGAATGCGCAATACTTGACGACAGTCTTCATTTACGGCAGCAAGACGTCATCGCACACTCACAGCAGAGACAGGAGTTTGCTCACAGTCAACTTTCCCAGATCATGCCACAATTTTGGATAAAGCATTACAAAATATATGTACACAAAGTAGTATAAACTGCTGATCATGTGTTTTAAAATGTCTCTGTTGAAAATGACTTCCATGTGTCGCAAAAACGTGACCGCGTAGGACCAGCAAAATGATTGGAGCAACGGCACCAGAAGAGACGGGACATGTGCAAACACCGGCCATCTTGGCGTTACGTAGTTTCCCTATGCATTTCAATGGGAGTGATATGTCTCCTCTTATTATAATGTCTCTGACGTAGATAAGTAAAAATTGGGATAAGAACAGATATGGTTTAAGGTAAAAATAAAAAATAAAACTAAATAGGAGCAATAAAAACCAGCAAGTATTGAATTTAAGAGGACAATAAAGTTTTTAGCTCTACTACAGATCTTGATGGGATAGCAGCGTTTCCCCCTGAACTAAAAACAGGGTTCAAGTAGGAAGTTAATTGTGTTTTTTTATGCAGTCGTACATCATTTGCAGAAGTTGAATTCTGGTCCTCTGAAATGAGGCCAACCAGGAAGTAACTTAGAGCTGCATTCTATCAAAAGGCCACCAGGGGGCGACCGTCTCTATACAAGTCAATGGAGAATTCACCAACTTCTCACTTGATTTCTAACCTCAGTAAACGTTTTCAAAATGTGTTTATGGTCTCAATCGCTAGTTTAAAGCCTTCTTCAATGCAGTATGATGTTCATTTGGGACATTTTGGCCTCCCTGATTTTATATGTGACGATAAAGCAGGGTATGCATTAGGTTATTTTTCCCAGCATGCACTTGAAATTTTCAAGATGACGCTGCCCAGATTCGAAACTATTGGTTTCCAAGCAGCAGTCCACAAAACAATGGGTGACGTCACGGATGTTTACACAGTCTATGGTCCAAACTTGCAGCCAGCAGAGTCTTAAAGAACTATCTTCATCTACAAGAAGAAGGAGAACGAGGAGTCCTGCAGCAGACGGTTCTGATCTCAACATCATGGAGTCAGTCTGGGATTAACATGAAGAGACAGAAGCAGCTGAGACGCATAAAAATCTACAGAAAAAGAAGAACTGTGGCAGATTCTACCAAGAAAGAGAGAGGAACAACCAAACCAACCTGCTGAGCACCTGAAACACTGTGCAGGTGATTTATCTGCTGTTTAATCAACTTTATATCACTTAGACTAATCAATAAAACGATTCAAAGCTTCCTCACTTCACTTTTCGTGCCTGAAACCTTTCATCTTGTATTGTGAAGTACTTTAGTAGTTTCTTTAACAGTGTTACCATAAAAAACATGTCAAGTACTGACAGTTTGATGGATAATTTTCTGTCTTTTAACATGTTTTTTGTCTGTGTTAAATTAACTTTTGCCTCTTCGTCTTCTTCTCTGGCTGAAAGAAAGCGGCGCCAGTAAAGATGGCGTCTTGTACTGTGGCAGACAGGAAATTAAAGATGCCATCTTGGTGCTCCAGAGAGGAGTCTGGCCTCTTTGGGATCCAGTCTTTATGAATTATTTTGGGACTTTTAAGTTTCATTTTGCATGGTTTGGTTGTAAATAGTTTTATTGATTTAAATCTTTGCTGATATCATGGGTGGAGTTGGTTGTTGAGCCTTTGTCTATATGTAACTTCTCTATTGCCTCATTTGTCAGGTCAGCTATGTTGAGTTCTTCTTCAGTTATGTTTTGCTCTACACACCTTTTGTTCTCAAGCCTGACTGCTTTGTCCTTGATAGTCTAGTGTAGAAATATAAATAAACATACTTACTTATTTGAGAGCGTTCAAACGTTAGATAGATAATCTGCACATCCAACCCTGACTGGACAAAAAGGAGCCACAAAACGAAAGATGATGTTTGCATGATGACATTTTCAAGCCCCTAAAAGGTTTTATCTCAACATTTCAACCTTCGAGTTTACAGTCAAAACATTTCTATCAATCTCTTATCTCCTTGGTCAGATGTGAGGATGGAAACACAGGAAGAAGCTCCAATCTGCCCAAACAGCAAAAAGACAATTAATCAATTCCTCCACTAGCTTCTAGCGACGGTTGATTTCATGCATCAGTTTAGCTCCTTATCGTCAGATCTCACCACAAAATGAACCGATACCACTTCCCCTAAAGGCTTCTTTCTGTGCAGTTGTTTTGGTGCCCAAACGAATCACACCAACAAGAGAGAGAAACCAACCAGAGTCCCGTTGAACCAGACTGAACTACACTGATCTCACAGACTCAGCTCTACACTGTCTCAACTGGCTCGTCTTACATTAGCCCTGAAGGCTCGCGTTCATCGTGTGATCCTCAGCCGCCCCAGATGAAAGGTGACGCGCGTCGTTATATATTTGGTCCTTAACCCAAAATGTTGGCGAGAACGCAGCGAGAGACACAGATTTATGATTTAAAGCTTTGCAGACCCAACACAGACCACCTCAGTGTTAGGACAGAAATCTTGTAAGCTCCATTTTGTCATATAGTCCAGTCCAACATCAATAAATTGGTGGGTTGTTTAAGAGTTTAGAAACCTTATATTGCTGGTTTTTGTGTTATCAGAAGGACTGTTTGAAATCTGATCCATTACCTCACCTGAGTCAGTGTCAGTCGGGTTTAAGACTACAAGTTTGAAGGTTAAAAACATTTTGAGTTAGCCACGACTAGCACAATCTCTAACTGAGCCCTCAGCAATCAAGTTCCATTGTGGATAATGTAGGCACCAGGTTGTTTAAAAGGGTTTGACAATGTTACAGAGAAGCAATGTTTAACCTGTGAGCGTGTAAATCAACAGTCAGGAGTCCAAATTAGCATTTAAACATGTTTCTCCTGTTTATTTTTTCTCTCCTTCTGTGCTGAAGGAGTTGATCTTGAGCTAATATGAAGCTTCAGCCGTCCAAATGAGTCAAATCAAGTAGATATAATTCAACGTTACAGTGTTTTTGGTACCAAAGTCCTTCTTTTCGTTACTATACTTCCACCACAGCTCAACAGGGAAACACAAAGAGAGAATTTCATGCGGTTACAACCTCTGACATCACTGCTCTCTTTCTCTTTGAGCTGTCTGTTTCAGGTTTGGCCCGCCTCCTTCTTCCTGCTGGGAGCATCATCACACCTGACTCTCATTTCGTCAGTGGATCTATATAAACCTGTCAGGAGCTGCATGATGGGCTGGTGGTGTTGCTGCTGCCTGATGTTTGTGACTGCTGTTATGTCGTCAGTAGTTATTGGTGCAGCTCTATTTTATGTTTAATTGATTGAAGCTTTGTAAATGTTCTCTGTTATTTTGTTTCTAACCTCCTTTTTTTCCCCTCCTGTTTTGTGGCCAGTGAGGGAGCCAGGCATTGTGTTTTTTATTGATAGGGTTTTTGTAGACTTTCAGTAGACTTCAGTTTCCCTTAACATCAACTTGATGTTGTCAATAAATACACTTAACTATTGAAGTATTGAACTATTGAATATTTTTCTTGAGGTGGACGAAGTTGCCCTGGATTCCATCACTGCCTCCGAAGTCTCTCCACGTTGAGTGCCATAGACGAGCAGAAACCCAAGCAGATTTTTCTCATACTAAATAGACACAGGTGTGGGCTTCCTTCAACAACAACTCTTTACTTTACAATTTGAATTTCTGTGATCGTCTTCCAAGACTTCCATCTTCTTTTGAAGCGTCTATGCAATATCGTTTTCCATTCCAACTGAATTCAAACAAGTTGTATTGACGCTCTTGGTGGTTCAGGAAAAGTAATCAATGATATGCGGTTTCATAATAAACTCAAGGCTCTGTAAACTACTCATGGAATTGTGCTTCTAAGTGAGAAAGAATCAAAGAAATCAACATCAGATCATTTAAATAAATCTCTACTGTTGCACAAGTTGAACAGTGCAAATAAGAACTAAACTGTAGTCTCACAACAACAGAAATACTGATTAACAGGCTAAATAACCAGCACAGACAACTGAATGTATTCACTCAATGCAAGCTCTAAATAGCTGCTAGACTTCCAACAACACTGTTTATAATTAAGATGTTCAGTCGCTGTTAGTAATTTAAACAAACTATGAACAAATCAATACTTGGTGGTGGTCATGGACACACACACACACAACAACAAGAAAAAAACACTTCAACTGTCTTAATTGACTGGAACTGCTTTAGTCCATCTGCTGCTATTTACGAAGCCCACACAATTGTCAAAAGGGCGATCAGGTGTAGGAGAGAGAGAGAGAGAGAGAGAGAGGGGCAACTGGTTAACTGCTTGAGCCTTTTTCACACAAGTAATTGCCTTGAATGTCTTAAAACATCTTTTACTCTGGGAGAGAATCTCATGTTTATTCTACAAAGCTGGATCCCTCTCTCATTTTTCGTTGTTCAATGAAGGCTTTGTCTGTGGCTGACATTAAAAAGACCTGATCGAAGCTTCACATCTACTTTTTAAATGACACCCATGATACTGTCGTTAGCGTCAATCTTAGAGTACAGTCATCAGTCCTTTTAGGTCAGTTAAAGTCAGCAGGATTCATGAATGTCTGAAACAGATTTCGTAACAACCCATCTAATAGTAGTTGAGATATTTTCAAAGTACCAGCAGCCTGAAGGACTGAACATCAGATAACACACGAAGGATTCAATTTTCTATGAACTCTCTCTATTGCCCACAGCACATCTAACAGTATAAATAGCAGATTTAAGGTCACTAGAGTCTGATTACTAAAATAAATCTTTGAGCATATAAATAAAATAAAAATAAAAAACAAAAAATATCAGTCATTTATGCCCCAGTTCCAGCACAGTGCTCTCCTGGTAATACGGCTCATGGAAACAAAATAAATTATTTTTCAGCCTGACTGGTTAAACTGTTCTGTGCAGTAAAATAACCGCCAGTCATGCATGAAGGTACTTTGTGTTCATCACACAGAAACTGGCGGATGAAGATATCAGACTGAACAAAATCATCCTCCTGACAGACAGACAGAGAGCTAAGTGCTGACACTAACTAACAAGCTATCGGTCATGTTTAATAAATCTGCCTCAGGAAACATCTTTATCTTTATTTCTCTTTCTTTATTATTATTATTGTTTTTCTTTAAAGAGCTGCAGAGCGCCCGAGGTGTTTCCACTCATTCACACATGAAGTGTCCCAGCAGTCGTCTATCAAACCAAACAGAGAATCCACAAGCAAACAAGTGGAAGTTCAACCTTTTTTTTATGTGTTTTATTTATTGTTTGCTTTTATAGTCCTCACTAATATCATCACTGCTTGTTCATCCAGAAAGTTTCTGCTCAGAAGCCAAAAAAAAAGATGAAGAATCTGAGAGGAAGTATACTCCAGGATGAGAGGGTAAGGGTCAGTTACCATGGTGACTGACTCGATGATGCTAACCTTCTAGCTGGCAGCCTTTCCTCAACAAACCTTGAGTTTCTCTCTGTCTGCTTCCTCCCTAAAGAGCCTGAAGCAGACATGAAGTGACCTTTCCTCAGTGACCGGAACCACAGTGAAGCTGAATTAATTCACATCGTCTTACATCAGGAGAGAGGAGTTTTAAACTCATTAGATTCCCTGATGAGTTACCGGTTTTCGTCACGTTCTCCGATGTTACATCACCAGTATTACAAACCGTAGACATACTCGCAGTTCACAGCAAATAATTTCTATTAATCTTTTTGGGGGGTTTTTTGCCAACGGGAGTTTCCTTTTTATAAGTCTGGTGATGCAGAACTGTGTGTAGAGCCGTAAGAAAAGTGTCCTTCAATGCCTCCTGCACACATTAGTAGGGTTCCTTGAACACAAACCACTGAGGACCATCAAACAGCATCTACAGGACTGATGTAGAAATGATTCAGTTTAAAGTTAATGACGATGTTTTAACATTACATATACTTTAAGAAGATATTTTCAGGGCTTCCCATCGATGTCACACACAGTCCTGTTAAAGAAGACGACTATGTGAATAAGTCGTCTTTCCACAGTATTAATGTGCAGATACATCCACTATACATCACAATGTACTGCGGCTATCATCTCTCATTCTCTCCACTGTCACCATCATGCATGGCGACGCACACATGATCACACATATAGAAACGACTGTCAGGCTTTGTGCATGACTCACTGATGTATCATGAGTGTAGCCCGAGCTGCAGATTTGCACACGGTCACTGAAGCTTTGTGCAAATATCATTCCCTTTGTCTCCACGGTGGATACACAGTCGAAATAGATCCATTGTATTATTACAGTGGGGTTTTGTGGCAAGGGTACCCATGCCAGTCCTCTCTGTTGATACCTTATCGTGACCCAAGGACCCATTATGATTATGACCCAGTATGATTCATAGTGGTTGAGATGACAATAGGTATGCTCGAAGGCCGGTTCTAATGCCTACATAGAGTCGGGGTAACCCCAGAGACGGCATTTAATATCATAGTGGCATGTGTTGTTTTCTGTAATCTAATATTGCCATAAAGGGAGGAGAGCAGCTCTATGAATTAACAACCCTGATGAAGACCATCCTGTCCATCCTGCAGATATCCAGGATACCGGAATCACTTCATGGATTAATCGACCACCATTTTATTTGGTCTTTGTTATATCCTACAAATACAACAACTTCCAGTATCTCAATTTCTTTCTTCCTGAGTCGACTGTTTCGTGAGTATCTTCTAGATAAGATGCTTTCTGTACAACTCCTTTACTCCTATATCTGCAAAAAAGCCAATCAGAGACTGTTCTTTTTAAGGAAGCGGAGGGATTTTAATGTCAACAGATGACATGTTTTATTCATCTTTTATTGAGTTGATTTTAACTTATGCAGTGATTTGTTGGTATGGGAACCTCAGCACTAGCTTGCAGCAGCTTGACAGTGTTTATCAAGCAAGAGCCATTCAGAGGGCAAAGGTCATCTTGGCAGACCCACGTCACCCTCTCCATGTTGAGTTTGGACTTTTGCCGTCAGGAAAGAGGTTTAGCTTTTCTAAGAGGGCCAAATCAAATAGATACCTCAGATCATTTGTTCCCTCTGCTGCAGGGTTTCTAAATAAACTTTAGGCTGCTGTTCCTGTACTGTGCATCCATGGCCATTTTTTTTAATAGTGTGAATTTGGTTGACTGCTGTTGCAAATCAAATTACCCTTCTGGGACAACATAGACTTTCTAATCTAATCTTACTGACAACTGGGAAAACATAAGGCTGACATTAAATTCTACAACTCTACAAGCAGAATTAACCTGACATGAACTGACCATCTCACTGCTTCAGTCTGTGCTCCTGGTAAAGGATGAGGTTGCACAGGTTGTTTGACACGTACGCTTAAGTGATTAGAATAAATACTCTAAATTTCACACGAGAGTGTTAAAAAAAACTCTGAAAGTGGAGACAGCTATTCAGTATGTGGTAAGATCTCTGGGGTATTAAGTACTTACAGCTGCAGGGAGTTGTGTTAAGGCAGGGGGGTAAACGAGGCAGATAACACCATCGGTAACTGCAGGGAAACACACACACACACACACACACACACACACACACACACACACACACACACACACACACACACACACTAACACTTATAACTTTAGGCACTTGTGTCCCGGGGGTTGAGTGGTTTGGATGAGCTCCCTCCGGTGGTTGCCTGTTCTGCAGGGTTCTGGCTCAGGTCCAGCTATCATGCATCTGTCACAGGTGGCTCTCCACCTGTTTTTCAGGCCTGTGTTTTCATTGTGCTTGCTGAGCAGAACTTAAAATGTTAATCTGCCAAACAGGATGTTAAGCGAGAGGACATCTGTGTGTCGGGGGCTTAAAGCTATTACACTGAATGATATTTACTTTGGTTAATAAGTCAAATATGATTCAAACCAAAGTGAGATACAATCATGAGCCTGGAGGCCTGTTTTTATATTTCATTCAGCTGCTTCCAGGTATGCTTTGCACCACTGGGACTGTGCATAACAATTTATTAAATACCATTCCCCCACTTCTCAACTGTAAGATTATATGGTTGTATGTTAAATGTATATTGCAGTCAAGCATTGACTGTGGCAGTAATTCTCCTCCACACCAATTTTCTCTCCTTTGCTGTGTCGCTTTTCTTGGTAATTGTTCTAAAACTGGCTGTAAGCTCTCCAGCGAGGTGAAGTAGGATGACCTTTTCTGGCTTCTCGCTGGCTGCTCCCATTATATATATATAATGGCTTTTAATGGTCATCATGCACGTGTTTTAAGGCAGAGTGAACAGTCAGATCAGCTGCTTCCGGAAATTAAAAGTTTCTTATCTCTGGGTTCAGTTTGTTGGACCAGTTTTCTGTGATGATCCTCTGAAGGCCTTGACTTTTAAAGGATGATACCAACATTTATGCACGTTGTATCACAATCAAATTGGTGATTAAACATGTTGTATTGGAGACAACTTGTGCAACGCCTTTTAATTTTGAGGAGTAGGCGATGAAACTAATATATTCCTTGTATTTACACCTTGGTATATTTGTTTTCATTGTTATTGTCATTGCATATCTGGCAGGAAGTGTATACTGTATTCAACTGGGACGCACAAAGGTAAAAACTACAAAATAAAAACGGGGGGTGAGGTTAACCAGAGTCTATATGAGTTGTCACAGTAACTGGAGGAGTCCGACACTCCAGGTGGGATTCGCTCACGCTGGATGAGACGCAGCAGGCAACAATGAGTACTGTGTCAGATGATATTACAGCTGCGTTTAGTCTATTTTGGCTCACTGTTTGTTTGACTGTACTGTGAACAAATATAGTACTTCTTCTTCTTCTGCTCAAGGTAAACGTTGGCACCTGGATTATTTAAAACACCACCAACACTTTAACTGTAAACCTAATTTACATTTAACATTAATATTGACAGTAAAAATGAGAAGAATACACAACAAAAGACATAAAAGAATAGTAACATAAATATAAGAATGAGGATATAAAAGAATTTAGGAGGATTAAAAACCATGAGGTGCAGTAAAAACCCATAAAAACAGCATCAATGCATAATGCACACTGTATAAAGCAAAGCTCATGTATATTGATGAGTCAGATTAAGCTTATCCTTCACAAAAGAATTGCCCTGAAGACGCTGCTGATGAAACTCAGAGCGACAGAGGAATGTGAGGAATCTGGAGTCCACCATCCGCTGCGGGTCACAGTTTGCATCATCAGTCATGTATGAGCATCATCAGGAGGTCTGATTCATATATTACTGTGTGTGTGTGTGCGTGCATGTGTGAGAAAGGAGTGTGCACATGCATGAGCTTATGCTGGACATATGTGTAGTGTGGTGTGAAGGGGAATCCGCATGCTGACAGAGTGTGTAAGACTTTGGTTCTGTGATGCGTGTGTGTGTGTGTGTGTGTGTGTGTGTGTGTGTGTGTGTGTTGGCAGCTAATTCAGAGTGCAATGACGTGTGGAGTGTGGTTTTGGCATGAGTTAGTATTTGTGTGTGTGTGGCTGTTTTGTGGAAGCAGAACACGCTCCGAAACTTGCAGAAGATCACAGCAGGAGGTGGAGAATGTGCCTCTCGGTTATTTAACTCTCAGTGAAATGACAGCTATGGTCTGTGATAGACACGGACATTCATCAGGACAAAAGCCTAAAGACTCTCTGGAGAGTTGAAGGTGAGGTAAAGATACTATTCAAATCTGAGCACAAAGACGTGGAACACATATCGATATCATTCAGTGTGGAACTATTGACATTTTTCACCTTCAACGGTTGCCATCTTGGCTCCGTAGCACCTTTTTTACTACTGTAGACACAATGGTGAAATGTTCTGACGGTAAAAATACTGCCAAGTATTCCCGTTACTGTGATTATAACTATATTCAGATAGCTCCATGAACACAGCTCTGGTCTTTATAAGCAGTTTAAATCCAATGAACCACAAGAAAAAACAACTTTATACCAAGCAGCAACTTCAAACTGCAGTTCCTCAAACAGCCACTTGAGGCTGGCTCCAAAAGTGAGTCAGTCCCCGCAGACCACATAAATTTAATTAACCTGGGTAAAACGTCAGGTTTGATTTTTATATACGATGATCACCCCTATTGAATCGTAGGCTACAACGCAAGACAATAAGAAACGTTCTCAGCTATAATGGTAAACAATGACGCTAAGCAAGACGCCACAACACATCACACCAACAGGGCTTCTGCTGCCACAACTCAAGATTTTCTTCTATGTCAGTTTCCCAAACAGCAAAAACTGCAGTTCCTCAAATGGCCACTTGAGGCTGGCTCCAAAAGTGAGTCAATCCCTACAGACCCTCCATGTTAACTACTTTTCAAACAGGAAATGGCAGCTGAGGACGTTGTTACCACGGTGACCATCGCTGCGTTATACAAATATGTTTTTTACACTAAGCACCACTCTACTGTTATCACATATAAACCTTCAGTAGGTTTATTGGGTTCATTTAGCAGTCTTAATTCGGTACCATGAACAATGACCGTTTTTAATTGGAGACACTAACCTGTCGAAACTAGTGGACAGTGTACTAACAGAAGTGTGTGATTTGAGACATATTGCGTGATTTATTTAAGCAGCCTTATAACTTTACTGTGAGCCACATGAATTTAATTAACTTAGGTAAATGTCAGGTTTGATGTATGTACGATGATCACACCTATTGAATCTTAGGCTACAACGCAAGACAATAAGAAACGTTCACAGCTATAGTGATAAACAACGACACATCATACCAACAAGGCTTCTGCTGCCACAACCCAAGATTTTCTTCTATATCAGTATCCCAAACGCCAGTATCAGTGCGTCATTCCATGCTGCATTCGTATTGGTTGGTTAGTAGATGTGGGTCATAGCAGAAGTCACATTGTGAGATGGTTATCCAACATTTTTTAGCAAGACAGTGACGACAGCTATCTTTGATGCTCTCTCACAGCGCGATGTATAACCGCTGTTTTAGAGCCGCGATCAAAGACATCGCCACGGTTCCTGACTGACTGAAGTGCAGCTCTCAGCAGGCCTCGTCCAACATCACACACTCCATGTTTTAAACCTCGGCTGTCTGATAAAACACAATCCACCATCAGAACAAACAACTGCTTAAAAATCCAAACTTGTTCTTTAAGCATTTTACTGTAAAAACGGCAACATGAAAACACAGCGTACTGACAGTCTCTTTAAAAGCCATTCCCACTGAGACAAAAACACAGAATATAATAGTCAGGAAAATATGAAATAGTCTGAAAAACTAAAAAGATGTTTCATAAATAAAGATAAATGAACTCACCAGTTCGTCTTGATGTGAGAAGAGTCTTTCCAAAGTGTCATCAGCGTTACTGTTTATCCATCAATAAGAAAACCTCCAAAACTTCACAGAGAATATTCCACAAAGAGCAGAGTTCTTCATCTTCATCTTCATCAGATGATTGAAGATGTCTGCCAACAGTATTTTCTATCCAACTCACAGCAGTGAACAGTGTTTGTGAAGCTGTAGGCGGCCAGCTGTGGTGCAGGAGCTTATCGCAAACATGTTGGAGCTACTTCTGGAGACTTGAAATGTGCCGACGTTTGGGGAAAATAGTACATTGTTCAACCCTGACAGAGTGTGTTGGCCTTTACACTTCCTGAGGATATTATTATTTCCAGTGTCCATCACCAGTTCATTTCCATAAAGCCACTTAAAAATCTGAACAAAGAGGCTGCAGAACCGGCCTGAGAAATGTGATGAAGCCAACCGGAGCAGCTGGGAAGGTGGAAGGAGGCAGACCCCGACTCTTTTTAAATGAGTAAAAAAAACAAATTTATTCAGTCTCAAATTGAAAAGAACTGGCCCAACTCAGGATATACAACACACACAGCTAACCTCCATCTCTTCCTTTAAAGGTTGAATATGTAGAATATTTATTAAAAGCTATATTTAAAAAAAAAAAAAAATACAGCCACGGGGCGATTTGAGGGGTCATTTAGCGGCCGGAAGTGCGGGTTGCCAGGGTTGTCTGTTGTTCCGGTGCAGCTACTGTAGGCTGGCACTGGGTGAAATGGAGTTGTAAACAACCACAGCCATGTTGGACTCACTAAAACCAGCGTTTTTTTGCTCTCAAGTACAACTTTTCATCACAAAACTTCAAAGGTAAGACAGAATATCTGTTAGTCACTGTAAATAAGTGGTTGTTTACCTTTGTATTCTGTGGCTGCTGGTTCACTGAGTTTTTATCGTAGGGTAATAATAGTGGTACTGTTGAACTCGCCAGGGTCTTAGCTTTCATATGAGATGCTATTTGTTTGTGTACCATGAAGTATCAAAACGGTAGCAATGGAAATGTGGAGAGTGGGTTGACTTTCTGACGCTATTCGGATTTTGATATTTGATCATTAACCTCTTAACGCACGCTGTTCCGTTCACGGGACGGACCGGAAGTTGGGAGGTAGCCACACGTTCTTCTGAATGTTTTAAACACCAACCCTTAAACATATATATTCATGCCGTACATTGTTGGAAAGCTTAGATTGTTCTGATTCATTCAAGACCACTCACGACTTATATGGTTGCTCACAGCCGTAATAGTATTAGCGATTAGCTCGGCTAGCACCTGAGCTAAGTGAGAAAAGCTATAATGCCTACATACCTTCAAAGTCTTCCCTTTATCCACAACGATCATCTTATGACTCAGGACTTTCTGTACAGCTCGCCAAATATCCATTCTGCTGAAATATGAAATCTGTTTCCATAAAACCGGAATACTTTCCTCAATATGTCAACATGTATTTAGTCCAACACGTAATGTAATAACACAAATAACAAACCATATACGGTCCGTTTACGTCATTTCCTGACCTGCGCGTCCATCTCAGAGTACGCGTGATTAGATGTTTACGACCGTGAGCCTCTCCTGCTTCTGACGACACCACACACAAGCCAATCGGTGTTTAGGATTAGGCAGCACGTGCAGAGACATTGCTGCTACTCCCACTGGCGTTACAATGTAATGTACCTCGGTGGTTTCAAGTCAGTTACAGCGAGGGTATGTTCGCTTCCTGTTTTCAAAATAAAAGCACCAACTCTATCGTTATGGTTTTCTTAATAATAAAAGGCAACGGGTGTTTTATTTTGTGAAAATGACCGGAAGTGCGTTACTCGCTACGGCTAACTTGAGTGGCTCCGAATTCGCAGGAACAAAACTTTAAGCAGATGTTATTTGGACAAATTAGCGTCACATTGTGGATCTAAAGGGCTACTTTCTCGCCTAAAAAGGTTAGACATGTGGATAAAGTGGTATATTTACAGAGTTAGAGCTAAAATAAAATCCGGCACCGGACCTGGCAACCCGACTGCTGGAATTACTTTTTGGTTGTTGCAACTACGATCTCGAGACATTAGATGGCGTTGTTCTGCTCATTCTACATATTCTACCTTTTAAATATGCCCTCCACTCTATTGGGCAGAACCATATATACTGTGGGGGTGTCCTTTCCCTTTTAAGAAACTGGCATTTAACACAAAGCTACCTGTATCAGTCAACATTGTTTAAAACACACATCATCCACATTATTATCCTCAGCACAAACCCAAACTAGAATAACTCATGTAGATACCAAAACCAAACCAAACATTTAACAAAGTAACATAAATCCCCCCCATACTTAGTTTAACCCGCTGACATCACTGATGATGTCACCCGGAGTATAAATACAGGAAGCACCTTCGAAATTCAGCCACTCATCTTCACGTTCGATCGCGCTCTGTGCCGGATCTCGCGGGATTTGGTGATCGCGCGAGACTTCGACGATGTTTACAGCTTTAGCAGCATCAAGTAAAGGTAAGAGTTATTTTAATAAACTACTGGTGTACTTACAAACTTTCCAATGCATTGATTTATGAGTAAAGTACGGTGGCCCTGAAGTGCAAAAAACACTTAGAGAGGCTCAAACTGGAAAAGGTAGGTATGAGTCTCTCTCATGCTGTTGAGTTCTCTGATTTGCTGTCGAGTTTTCTGATTTGCTGTCGAGTTTTGTGATTTGCTGTCGTATTGTCTGATGTGCTGTGGTGTTTTGCAATTTGCTGTTGAGTTTTGCACTTCAGGGCCACCGTAGTCCAGACCCTATTTGTACTACTGTATCAGTTTTAATTTTACCACCAATCCAAGTATCCTTAAAGTGACACTGATACCAGCTGAGTTCTTCATTTGACACCCATCATGTGAATAGAAGCAATCAATTCCATAAAATGCCTCCACTCCTCCACATCTAAATGATTTGATATTCACACAAATGCATTTTGAAAGTCTTTAAGTTATTAAGACTTACAGACGATATTACTTGGTATCGATTTATTTCAGTTGATGCCTTTTTAAAGGTAACGAGTACCAACACCCAGCTGTAGTTCGTCAAAGTTTTTCTTCAGTTTCAATGTAATCCAGTGATGTTTGTCTGTACCTGCATGCAAACAGGAGCTGCTGACAGTTGGTTCAGGGACTTTCAATGACAAAATGTTTTTAAAAAATCCTCTAAAGCCAGGATTCAAACAACAATATGTAGCCGACCATTACAAAACAGCCCATCTGATGAGCTTTTATGGGCTCTTACTCTCCTGCTGTCAGCTTATTGGTTCCCAAAACAGGCTGATATGTTGCTGTTTCCATCTGTTAAATTACCTAGATGAGGTTTTTTCCCCCATTATTCTACAAAAATCTGAGATCCACTTTGAACAACAAGGACGTCGATCCGGATTTAAATGACAGGCGGATCAGCGAGTTCACGGACAAACAGTCGCTCATTGTCGCTGTTGTTATTATAACTGTGGTGCAGGTGAGAGAAAAAAAAAAAAGCCCCACATTGGATTAAAAGCAGCGAGCGGCAGGTGATGTTAAAACCACTAAACCTCCCTCAGAGAAATCCCATCCGAATGAGGCTTAACATTATATTTGCAAAATGTCTGATATATGTGATTTTTGGCTGCACAGATATGAGACGTTATCTTCTTTCATCACAGAGTCTTTTACTCTTATCTTCATTCATCCAACATGGCGGTTGCGTATTCATTACACTGTGATAGATTATTTAATAGCTTGTGTGTTGACCTCATTAAAAGGGCCTATTAAGAGTATCAGCCTCTGTGTTGTGAGTCAGATGAGCCAAAGCTGCTATGTTGAATTAATCAATTAATCATGGTGCTGCTCACGCATATAACCGTTGTTAAAACACAATCTCCTTGACAGTATTTCACTTTTTTAATGAGGAGCTTTACAGTCATTTCAAAGCTGTTTAAAACCAGCAAATCACTCAAACTCCGCTTCTTTAAATACCTCTCCGAAAGAAGTAGTCCATTTTGGGGGTTTTTTTCGGGGGGGGGGGGTATTTCTGCTGAGAAAGAGTTTTTAAATATTTTAAAACCGGCTCGTATGCGGTGGAAGTTTTTGGTCAAGCTGTTGATGCTGACGTTGCAGGATTTTTTTTTTTTTTTTAAAGCGGCGTGGATTCCTACTGCCACCGAACGTCCCGTCAGAAGGGAGATTAAACTTGTCAAGACCACCAGCAGAGTGTGAGCGTCAGACTTAAAGCTTCATATAACACACACACACACACACACACATATATATATGGTTATATAACATAGATCATACACAGTCTTTCTTTCTGTCAAATTGAGTATTTTTTTGATGCTTTAATATCCACCAGTCAGTCCGAGAGAATTTCATTTCCCACGGTTGTTGTAGAAGTCACAAACACACAAACACACACACACACACACACACACACACACACACACACACACACACACACACACACACACACACAAACATATTTTAATAGGCACACACATTGAAACCCTCCCCGGTAGAATATATTTGTCACCGCGGCGACACACAGTCGATTCTTTCCCTCATCAGCGTTTGAAGCCTGGCTGTAATGAGCCTGCCAGTCACAGCGCCTCGGATTAAAAAACACAGCAAAAGACGAACTACAGACGATGATGATGATGACAGCTGCCCGAGAGAGCTGAGAGCGAGAGGAAAAGAAGCAGCGAAGAGAAAGAGGAGAAAGAGACTTTTTCTTTTTTTTTTCTCTGTTTTAAGAAGAGCTACAATATGCAAGTTGCAAGGCGCCTGCAGGCAGAGAGGTGTTTTGTCAGTCGAAGTCCTTCCTCCCACTCAGCTGTGAGCCAGAAGTCAACTGGAGTGAAAGTGAGAGCATCCAGTACACAAAACAGAAGACACTGAATCACTGCATTTAATTTTCTTACAGCTCTGCACTTCAACGCTCTCTTTTCATTTTCACATTTTCCTCAGAGTCAACCTGTCAAACTCTGAATACACGTCTGACAAAGCTGGAATTACTGACTTTATACTTTCCTAAAGACAGTTTTGCTCACTGTGAGGTAAAAAATGTGTAAAAGCTCTGAAGTTAAAAAACAGAACAGTTATGTTGGATGTTAGTTTCTATTAAAAACTAAATTGAAGAAAGCATAAATACATAAATCCTGCAAACATGTTTCAACATTCAGCAGTATTATCGTTCGAGGTACCAAACCTTCACTGCTAAATGAACCCAATTAACCTCCTGATGCTTTATATGTGACAACAGTAGAGTGGAGCTTAGTATAAAAACACACATGTAGAATTTACATTTGCATAATGCTGCGATGGTCACCGTGGTAACAGCGTCCTCAGCCACCATTTCCTGTTTGAAAAGTCGTTAACATGGAGGGTCTGTGGGGACTGACCGCAGACTGTATAAAAGAAATGGGCGTAACGTCCGTGACGTCACCCATTGGTTTGTGGACTGCTGCTCGGAAGCCAATAGTTTCGAATCAAGGCAGCGCCATCTTGAAAATTTCAGGTGCATGCTGGGAAAAATAAAAACACAGATTCTACTTATATGGGCATGAGGCGGGGCCATGGGCGGAGCGGGGAGGTTGCTATGGTTGCGAGGGCTGGATCTGGAGGACATTGGGCAATCAACCTGTCAATCAGGACATAGCCCCGCCCTAATGCATACCCTGCTTTATCGTCACATATAAAATCAGGGAGGCCAAAATGTCCCAAATGAACATCATACTGCATTGAAGAAGGCTTTAAACTAGCGATTGAGACCATAAACACATTTTGAAAACGTTTACTGAGGTTAGAAATCAAGTGAGAAGTTGGTGAATTCTCCATTGACTTGTATAGAGACGGTCGCCCCCTGGTGGCCTTTTGATAGAATGCAGCTCTAAGTTACTTCCTGGTTGGCCTCATTTCAGAGGACCAGAACTCCCCGCCCGGGACTGACTCACTTTTGGAGCCAGCCTCAAGTGGCCATTTGAGGAACTGCAGTTTTTGCTGTCTTTTGAAGTTGCTGCTTGGTATAAAGTTGTTTTTCTTGTGGTTCATTGGATTTAAACTGCTTATAAAGACAAGTAGTAAAAGTAGTAGTAAAAAGGTTTACCAAGGCTCCTCCATACTACATACTTCCATTCTACACACTAAACGACCAGATAGTAAGCAGACCGTTTACACTGTAGTAAACTACACGATAACCCACAATGCATTTTAGATCCACAATGTGACGCTAATTTGTCCAAATAACACCTGTTTAATGTTTTGTTCCTGCGAATTCGGAGCCACTCAAGTTAGCCGTAGCGAGTAACACACTTCCTGTCATCTTCACAAAATAAAACACCTGTTGCCTTTTATTATTAAGAAAACCATAACGATAGAATTGGTGCTTTTATTTTGAAAACTGGAAGCGAATATACCCTCGCTGTAGCTAACTTGAAACCAGCGAGGTGGTGATCTGTGACATTTGTATTTTGGGTTTTTTTCAGAAGTTGCGTTGCATCTTGGGTAATGTGAGTGTGAGTAGTAGCGTTGCATCTTGGGTAATGTGAGTGTGAGTAGTAGCGTTGCATCTTGGGTAATGTGAGTGTGAGTAGTAGCGTTGGGTAATGTGAGTGTGAGTAGTAGCGTTGCATCTTGGGTAATGTGAGTGTGAGTAGTAGCGTTGCATCTTGGGTAATGTGAGTGTGAGTAGTAGCGTTGCATCTTGGGTAATGTGAGTGTGAGTAGTAGCGTTGCATCTTGGGTAATGTGAGTGTGAGTAGTAGCGTTGCATCTTGGGTAATGTGAGTGTGAGTAGTAGCGTTGCATCTTGGGTAATGTGAGTGTGAGTAGTCAGCTCTTGATGCATACTCTGCATTTCTGGAGAATCTAGTAAACCATCCAGGAACTTCTCACATACTCTAAATCACATGAAACACACCACATACTTCACATGACGTCAGAGTTAGTAGAGTAGTAGGAAAGTATGAGGTTTCCAACAGACCCCAACACTTCTCTAGTTGTAGTTTGTTGCTGAAAAGTTTGACAAGTGATCCCTCGCCTTTTGCTACGGAGCCTAGATGGCGACCATTGAGGGTGAGAAGTGTCCATAGTTCCACACTCATTGTGCTGCACGTTTCCATCCTTCTCAGTGTGAACTCACTCATGACCTCACAATATGAAGTCACACTGAATGATATCGATATGTGTTCCACGTCTTTGTGCTCAGATTTGAATAGTAACGTCCTCAGCTGCCATTTCCTGTTTGAAAAGTAGTTAACATGGAGGGTCTGTGGGGACTGACTCACCTTTGGAGCCAGCCTCAAGTGGCCATTTGAGGAACTGCAGTTTTTTGAAGTTGCTGCTTTGTATAAAGTTGTTTGTCTTGTGGTTCATTGGATTTAAACTGCTTATAAAGACAAGAGCTGTGTTCATGGAGCTCTCTGAATATAGTTATAATCACAGTAACGGGAATACTTGGCAGTATTTTTACCATCACCATTGTATCTACAGTAGTAAAAAAGGTGCTACGGAGCCAAGATGGCAACCGTTGAAGGTGAGGAGTGTCAATAGTTCCACACTGAATGATATCGATATGTGTTCCACGTCTTTGTGCTCAGATTTGAATAGTATCTTTACCTCACCTTCAACTCTCCAGAGAGTCTTTAAGCTTTTGTCCTGATGAATGTCCGTGTCTATCACAGACCATAGCTGTCATTTCACTGAGAGTTAAATAACCGAGAGGCACATTCTCCACCTCCTGCTGTGATGATCTGAAAGTTGTGGAGCGTGTTCTGCTTCCACAAAACAGCCACACACACACACAAATACTAACTGATGCCAAAACCACACTCCACACGTCATTGCACTCTGAAAGTGTAAGAACTAAGAGATCTGAGACACAGCAGATGCTTAGTAAGCATGTTGCAAAGCATGCTATTAGTCATTCCTGATGTTTAGCTCATGAAATAAAAACCCTCAACTCTAAAGCTTTGTATCTGAACAAGCTTTAGTTGTTTATTCTCTACTTTTTGATGACAACTAATTTGTTTTTATTGAGTTTAAATTCCCTTACTGAAGTCTGTTTGGACAAATGCATCTGCCAAATGAATGCAGTGTAATGTGATATTTAGCATGTTGATGTGAAGCTACAACATTAGCATTTGAAAGGCTGTTTTGCCTAAAGCGTCACAAATAAACAACAAAATATTCAGAGTTAGTTCTTCAAACATCTCTACGTTCACATTAAAAGCCTTTTTATGTCAGATCTGATCTTTTGGTTTTGATGGTTCACATTCAAACACTGTTGAAGTCCTAAACTGCCACATATGCCACATGTCAAAGCATAAACATGGATATGACTGCTTGTATTGGATTGGACAGTTCGGCTTGAATAGAAGCTTCTCCATAAATGTCCCACAAATGTAAAACTTCCTCGTCTCACCATTGACCCCCATTGCTGTGGTTGCTCTCCTCCATGTTTATATTTAGCAGGCTTTGAGGAGCCGACACTGCATAGATAGATAGATGGATAGATAGATAGATAGATAGATAGATAGATAGATAGATAGATAGATAGATAGATAGATAGAAAACACAAACAAACACAGTCCGATCTCACCGCTCAGACGGTGGTCACATATCCAGACATCACACATGAATCACATGTAGGACTCACGGATGCAAGTGGCCCAGATCTGATCTGATATGAAGAAATCTGATCTTGTTTCTTCACATATCTGATATGAAAAATTCAGATCTGAGTCACTTGGAGGCAAAAACCCCTCATTTCAGCATGTAACTGAAAGGCTCACTGCAGTGTCTGCTGAGATAAAGCTAATCTATACACATAAAATCCACAGAGCTGGAGGCTGTGTCAAACCAACAGCTGCCCCAGCTTTTTAATCACGCCAATACTAATACACTCACTCACCGCCACAGGCTGAAGGCTGTGCCGCACCTGTGCACCTTTATGGACTGTAAACATCTATTTATGAGATATTAATGTGTTCTCATTGTTGTGTAAAGTAGGTCCACACTAATATCTGCCAGACATAAACAACAAGCTGATCTACCGCTAGTGTTACTGTAATATGTAAACTGCAGAAAATTCACCTTGGACGTCTAAACGAATCACCCAAAATGCTGCTTTCAATGTAAAAACATGTCTGAGTGAGTTCTGGCTCATTGTTTAGCTGTCCGTCTGTAATTTTACTGTTTTGGTTCATTCTCATAGCGTCGTTTTCTACTGCAGCAGACAGCAGCTTTCACACTGTTAACAGGCTCGTCTACGTTTTTAGCAGTAGTAGAATCTGCTTTCTTCGCATTTTTAATAATCCAACCAGAACTTTTTCAGGTGGTGCATTGGTTTGGAAGACAGAGTTTGAATGACAGCTTTCTTAACAACCAAACAAACCAGACTGATGACTGATGAGGCAAATGTGCCCAGATTTCCTCTCAGGGTTTGATGTGGTTTCACTATTTATTAGTGAGTCTAGGTTTTCTGCACTGGCAGCTTTATCAGTGCTGTTTATACCGTGTATATTGTTATAAAGATGTTTTCCCCACAAGCTGCCTTAAGAAAAATCTTGGAGAAAATAGAGTTTCATGAAGTTCAATCACAACACCTACTTCCTAATTCAGGCTGATAAGATAGAGAGTATTCATCCAGGGGATGTTTTGCTGAGTGTTTACACTCGTCTCAATCTGCAGGATGTTTTTCTTTCCATGAGAAAATGCAGAGGGGGATGTGTGAGAGTTGTTGTGTTGAACAGTATCAAACATTATGCTTGTCAGCAGTAGCTTAAAAATGATGCATGTGAAGCAGATGGCCTGCAGGCCGGTTTCATTTCCATAAAGCTGAATATAATCAGGGCGCTGTATGTTCTCTACAAGTGAACCTTTGCTTCACAATTACGCTTTTCCAAACAATTTGTCCTTGTTGTTGCACAGAGCGACCACTGTTTCCTCCCGTCAACCCGCTCACACAGGGTGACGGGACGAGAAGGGGCTTCCCAGATGAAAGCAATCAGGCATCATAAAATGCTTATCTGGTGGCATTTGGGTGGTGAAGCGGAAAAAACACCATTAATAACAGATTTCACTTTTGATATCAAATTTCCTTTCATCAAGTATTATTTGAAGAGGCCTAAATGAGGACACCAAAATCTGTAACTAGCCAAATAAATCACCAGATATAATACAGTGTTGTCTTAGACTGAACCAAACGGGGTCAAATTAACTCAAAAAAATTATAAAAATAGTTTGATTAATTTCCTGTCAATCGGCTAATTTATTGTTTCAGCTCCAATTAAAACCTTGTTTAACATTTCTGATCTTTTGATGAGACTTAACTGAACACTTATATAATATGAGTTTTAGATACAGTTCTTAATGATATCAGGAATTCATGTATTACAATGAATTTAGGGTTTTTTGCTTCTTTTCTCTGGTAATATTAACCGATTTATTCCTTTTTAATGTCATGTATTAACGTTGCAGCTTAGTGTCCGACAGTGAGAACATGTAAAAAGTGTGACAATGTGAAACAGGATGTTGCAGAGAATTTATAATGTGGTCTATTTAAACTGACAAACATCCAACAACTCGTCACAGGATGCTGTCAGTTAACTTCAAAGCCCCGCTGAGCCTTTTTAAGAGAAATGTGTTCTGTTGAAATCAATGAGAGCTGAAGAGCCTCTTGTGTAGTGCTCGGGCATTCAATCACATCTGATAGAAGACACACACACACATACACACACACACACACACACAGACACACAGACACACAGACACACACAAACACACACACACATTCTCCCTCAGTGAATATATTTCCACCTACAGTGAGATATAGGATCCAAAAAGGCCTACACAGTTTTTTATTTAAAACTCTACTATGACGATACATAAAATGAAAAGTCTTTTTTTTGTCAAACATTGAGGATTAGCTTGATGTTGTTGAAGTATCGCTCCACCACAAAGCTCTGTTTTTCACATTGTGCGCCCGCGTCTCGTGACAGTAAATCACTGTCCTAATAACGGCAGTGGCGACTGGATCTGCCGTCCCAGCAGCTTTGTCAGTCACTATTACTGTAAATCATCATTCCAGTGTTTCTGCATGTTTTACTACACATGTCAAGTTCAATATCAGTTACCGAGTCTAAAGAATGGTTTTACATGTTTTATGGTTTATGGGGACTCTGACGTCACACTGCATTGTGGGGACGCTGACGACACACTGCATTGTGGGGACTCAACTCCCATTAGGACAAATAGCAGGTTTTCGTTTTAATTTACGGTCAAACGTTTTAGGGTAAAAGAAATATAGTACAAAACCGGGCTTTATATTTTTTATGGTTTATGGGGACTCTCACTACACACCGCATTATGGGGACTTTGACTATACACTGCATTGTGGGGACTCTGACTATACACTGCATTGTGGGGACTCTGACTATACACTGTATTGTGGGGACTCTGACTACACACTGCATTGTGGGGACTCACCTCCCATTAGGGCAGATAGCAGGTCCTCACAATGTTAAGCATTTTAATTTAGAGTAAATACATTTTAGGGTAAAAGAAATGTAGTACAAAACTGGGTTTTACATGTTGTATGGTTTGTGGGGACTCTGACTACACACTGCGTTGTGGGGACTCTGACTACACACTGCGTTGGGGGGACTCTGACTATACACTGCATTGTGGGGACTCAACTCCTATTAGGGAAAATAGCAGGTTTTCATTTTAATTTAGGGTCAAACATTTTAGGGTAAAAGAAATGTAGTACAAAACTGGGTTTTACATGTTGTATGGTTTGTGGGGACTCTGACTACACACTGCCTTGTGGGGACTCAACTCCCATTAGAACAAATAGCAGGTCCTCACAATGTTAAGCATTTTAATTTAGAGTAAATACATTTTAGGGTAAAAGAAATGTAGTACAAAACTGGGCTTTACATGTTGTATGGTTTGTGGGGACGCTGACGACACACTGCATTGTGGGGACTCTGACTACACACTGCATTGTGGGGACTCTGACTACACACTGCATTGTGAGGACTCTGACTACACACTGCATTGTGGGGACTCTGACTACACACTGCATTGTTGGGACTCTGACTACACACTGCATTGTGGGGACTCTGACTACACACTGCGTTGTGGGGACTCTGACTACACACTGCATTGTGGGGACTCTGACTACACACTGCATTGTGGGGACTCAGCTCACATTAGGACAAAAAGCAGGTTTTCATGAGGTTTAACATCTTGATTTAGGGTAAAAACCTTTTTTTGGAGGGGGTTAAGAAATGAGTACAAGCCTGGAGTCAGGACATGGTTAGCCTAGCTTAGCATAAAGACTGGAAACAGTAGGAAACAGCTAGCCTGGCTCTCTCTAAAGATTAAAAAATACATCTACCAACATTTATGTTGGTAGATGTTTTTGTTTGTTTGTTTTTTCTGTTTTGTTCATTTTTAGGAACAGTTCTGCTGTCAATTAGGCAGAGATCAGTATCATCAAGGGGTTCCTTGAAACAGATGTTGCTGCCATGGGAAAAGCAAACAGTTTTTGACCATGCTGTAACGGTTGTAAACAAATAATACATTTTCTTTTGTTTTTGTTTTGGGAAATTGACTGATTACGTAGAAAGTGAATGTACTCTGTTCTGGAAAACTTACAGACTTTGAGTAATAAATCGCCTTGTCATTTTTGCATGTGAAAACAAATCAATCAGCAACGGTTGTGGCCTTCTTTGATAAGCAAAGGAGTCACAGTGGATGTAATCAGGCTAACCACATCCTGATTACAGCTTCAAACTTAACCCACAGACGTGACTGATATCCATCTTCTCATCTAATTTAAGTAAAAACTGACTTTTTAACAAGTGAAAAAACTCCAGTGCAGTCATAAAGGTTTAACCCTTTTCCCAACTTAACTCAACTTGTTCCAGTAATTAATAAAGATGAGCAATATCAAGTAAAACAATAATGAATAAGGCAGGTTGCTGCATATAAATTAAAAAAACTGAAACTCTTCAAACTACTTAAAATGTAAAAGACAAATTAAACATTAGTTACTGGCCTTACAGGAAGTCCTTGACGTAAGAATACAATAAAAATGATTTTATACTGAGAGAGTTCTTGTTTAAAATCAGTATAAATGACTTTCACTGCAGTTACCGTTAAACCTTAAACCAGGGGGGTCAAACTCATTTTCATTCAAGGGCCACATACAGACCAATTTGATCTCATGTGGGCCGGATCATTAAAAAGATGGAGGAAAAGAAGGAAGAAAGGAAGGAAATAAGAAGGGAAGGAAGGAAAGACAGGTGGAAGAAAGGGAGGAAGGACAGATGGAAGGAAAGACAGAAGGAAGAAAGGGAGGAAGGACAGATGGAAGGAAGAAAGGGAGGAAGGACAGATGGGAGGAAGGACAGATGCAAGGAAGGAAGGAAGGAACGAAGGAAGGAACAAAGAAAGGATAATAGGAAGGTAGGAAGGACAGATGGAAGGAAGGAAAAGAACACAGGAAGGAAAGTGGGCCGGATTGCACCCATCGGCGGGCTGGTTCTGGCCCACGGGCCGCATGTTTGACACCCCTGCCTTAAAACTTAAACAACAGTTTCTAACGTTGCTGCCAACAACAGTGAGTGTGAATGTTTTCTCAGTCAGGAGGGATCGGCTCAGTCCTCTTGGCTGGTGGAAGTCTTTGCATCAATACTTTTTTACATTCATTGATTAGTTTAGAGTCAAAAGGTCAACAAATCCTCAGTTTGGGCATCTCTCATCTCGTCCTGTATATTTAGCAAAGTTTTTAACAAAGTTGTACATCATGTATAGAGGATTCAGTCAACAATCAAATATTACAGTTCAATATTTAATGTGTCTATATTTCCAGACGTTCCAACATAATTGCAGTTCTTTTGGAGAATTTTGTCTTTTGGAAAAGTGAAATTACTAAATGATTTAACGGTTCATTGTTAGATCCAAAAACTTACTTTTAAAACACCCTCAATAAACCACAGTTCTATGTATATCATTCCTTTTTTCTAGTACAGCACATTATGAATAGTGGCAAACAGCAATAGTGTGACAAACAGACGGAGAGCACATAAAAGTACGGTTGTAATTCAGAATACCAATAGAGAGCTTCATGTCAGCACGCCACGTTGTTTGGTGATGTTTTTCTTATTACATGTCATATTCATGAAATTGTGTTCCTGGCCAAGATGGATAATTTGTTTTCTAGTTTCCAGATGAATGAGGAGAGGAGGAAATGTAGACAAACACAGTGTGTGTGCGCGTCATATTGACACAGAGGAGGGAATGATGTGCCGGATTGGAGTTGATATTAACCACAGAGGACAGCGGGGGGGGGGGGGGAAGAGATGTGACTCGGTTTGTAATGGACATGTGATGGGGATAGGGGCGAGGGCGAGGGCGGGGGTGGGGGCGTAAACTACATTAAATAATAAAAACAAACACATCTCAGTATTCATGTGTGACCTCATCAAGTCAAGTCATTTGCTCTTGAAAGTGTGTAAATAATGTATGACAGACACTGTGAGCAAAGTTAAAGTCAGCATCAGTAATAACCAGGCGGGGAGTTCCTGTCCTCCTGAAAAGAAGCCAATGCGGAAGTAACTTAGAGCTGCATTCTATCAAAAGGCCACCAGGGGGCGACCGTCTCTATACAAGTCAATGGAGAATTCACCAACTTCTCACTTGATTTCTAACCTCAGTAAACGTTTTCAAAATGTGTTTATGGTCTCAATCGCTAGTTTAAAGCCTTCTTCAATGCAGTATGATGTTCATTTGGGACATTTTGGCCTCCCTGATTTTATATGTGACGATAAAGCAGGGTATGCATTAGGGCGTGGCTACGTCCTGATTGACAGGTTGATTGACCAATGTCCTCGAGGTCCGGCCCTCGCAACCATAGCAACCTCCCCGCTCCGCCGTTGGTCCTGCCCATACGTCCGTCCATGACTCCGCCTCATGCCCATATAAGTAGAATCCGTGTTTTTATTTTTCCCAGCATGCACCTGAAATTTTCAAGATGGCGCTGCCTAGATTAGAAACTATTGGCTTCCGAGCAGCAGTCCACAAACCAATGGGTGACGTCACGGATGTTACGTCCATTTCTTATATACAGTCTATGGTAATAACTCGCAGGGTTTTGGGTTTTTTTTTTCAATTTTGGGAAAAAAAGGTGATAAGGGATTGGGACTCTACGGAGGTGCAGACCTGCTGCCTCTGAACCTTTTCCACCAGAATCAGACAGTCCACAAAAAATAGTGTGGTTCAATCTCTTAACCCTCCTGTTGTCCTTGAGTCAAGGAAGGAAAGGAAGGGAGGGAGGAGGGAAGGAAGAAGGAAGGGAGGGAGGAAGGAAAGAAGAAAGGAGGGAGGAAAGAAAGAGAGAAGAAGGAGGGAAGGAAGGAAAGGAGGGAGGAAAGAAGAAGGAAGGAGGGAAGAAAGAGAAGGCGAGAAGGAAAGAAAGGAGGAAGGAAAGAAGAAGGAAGGAGGGAAGGAAGGAAAGGAGGGAGGAAAGAAGAAGGAAGGAGGGAGGGAAGAAGGAGAAGGAGGGAAGGGAGAGAAGGAAGGAAAGGAGGAAGGAAAGGAGGGAGGAAAGAAAGAGAGAAGAAGGGAAGGAAGGAAAGGAGGGAGGAAAGAAGAAGGAGAGAAGGAAGGAAAGGAGGGAGGAAAGAAAGAGAGAAGGAGGGAAGGAAGGAAAGGAGGGAGGAAAGAAGAAGGAAGGAGGGAAGAAAGAGAGAAGGAGGGAAGGAAGGAAAGGAGGGAGGAAAGAAAGAGAGAAGGAGGGAAGGAAGGAAAGGAGGGAGGAAAGAAGAAAGGAGGGAGGAAAGAAACAGAAGGAGGGAAGGAAGGAAAGGAGGAAGGAAAGAAGAAAGGAGGGAGGAAAGAAAGAGAAAAGGAGGGAGGAAAGAAGAAGGAAGGAGAGAAGAAAGAGAAGGAGAGAAGGAAGGAAGAAGGAAGGAGGGAAGGAAGGAAAGGAGGGAGGAAAGAAGAAAGGAGGGAGGAAAGAAAGAGAGAAGAAGGAAGGAGGGAGGAAAGAAACAGAGAAGGAGGGAAGGAAGGAAAGGAGGGAAGGAAGGAAGAAGGAAGGAAAGGAAGGAGAAAAGAAGGAAGGAAAGGAGGGAGGAAAGAAGGAAAGAAGGAAGGAAGGAAGGGAGGGAGGAAAGAAGGAACAGTCAAAACGGACGGGGTCAATTTGACCCGGGAGGACGACAGGAGGGTTAAAAGATGCCAAGTGATATTTTCTGGGACATTCTGGGAAGATGGAGAACCCCAGTTTACTATTGATCAGTGTTATATTATGTTGTTGATTTTGAGAAAACATACATATTAACCCTTTATAGGACACTCATTGAAAGGAAGGGAGGAAGGAAGGGAAGGAAGGAAGGAATGATGGATGGAAGGAAGGAAGGGAAAGAAGGAGGGAGGAAGGGAAGGAAGGAAAGACGGAGGAAAGAAGGAAGG
Organism: Scomber japonicus; assembly: GCF_027409825.1. Lineage (NCBI taxonomy): Eukaryota > Metazoa > Chordata > Actinopteri > Scombriformes > Scombridae > Scomber > Scomber japonicus. The sequence goes on along the minus strand of NC_070599.1, from coordinate 26,498,135 downwards.
AAGGAAGGAAGGTAGGGGGGAGGAAAGAAAGAGAGAAGGAGGGAGGGAGGAAGGGAAGAAAGAAAGAAGGAAGGAAGGAAGAAGAAAGGGGGATGAGGAAGGAAAGAAGGAAGAGAGGAGAGAAGGAGGGAGGGAGGAAGAACAGATGGAGGTAAGGAAAGGAAGAAAGGAAGGATGGAGGAAGGAAAGAAGGAAGGGAGGAGAGAAGGAGGGAGGGAGGAAGGACAGATGGAAGGAAGGATGGAGGAAGGAAAGAAGGAAGGGAGGGGAGAAGGAGGGAGGGAGGAAGAACAGACGGAAGTAAGGAATGGAAGGAAGGAAGGATGGAGGAAGGAAAGAAGGAAGGGAGGGGAGAAGGAGGGAGGGTGGAAGGAAGGAAGGAAATAAAGAAGGAAGGAAGGAGGGAAGGATATTTAGGGATATTTACAGAAGTTACCAAATATAGTTATTTGCCCAATAAAGGGTTAAGTGGATGAAGCCTAACCCTCATGTGAAAAATCTATCTTATCTGTGATGAAACATATGACTACTCTCCTATTGCTAAAAATACCTATATTTATAAGTTGTCTTAATTGGACTTGAGCCGCATTCTTTAGTCTTAATATCCAGACTCTTGAGGGATCCCTCTGAAACATACATATTAACTGGATGAAACCTAACCCTCCTGTGATAGGAAAAAATAAAATCTATCTTATCTTATCTGTGGTGGAACATATGACTGCCCTTCTATTGCTAAAAATACCTATATTTATTATGGACACCTGCGGCTTAATTGGACTTGAGCCATATTCATTAGTCTTTACCCACTTATATCCAGACTCTTGACGGTTCTTAACATACAATACATTTGACATCCTTCAAACAGTTTTGTTTTCTGGCTGAATTACATCTACTCAAATACTGTGATGGGACATATGACTGCCCTCCTACAGCTTAATTGGACTTGAGCCGCATTCTTTAGTCTTTATATCCAGACTCTTGATGGATCGCTGTGACCGGCAAGGACTGCTGGCTCCACCCGTACATACAATGCATTTGACATCCTTTAAACAGTTTTCTTTTCTGGCAGTTGTGTAAAGTCACTGAAGTACATCTACTCAAATACTGGACCTACAATTAATTGATGTACGTTTGTCTTACTCAAGTATTTCCATTTGGTGCTACTTTATGCTTCTACTCGTTTTAGAGGTACGTGTTATACTCCACTACATTAATACGACAGAGCTACTTTTAACATCTATATTAGGTCAATGAGATGTGTATCTAATATTAGCTCCACCTCAACTAGCTACACATTATCTCCATTGTTGATGGAACATATGACTGCCCTCCTATAGCTAAAAAATACCTATATTTATAAGGTGGCTTAATTGGACTTGAGCCACATTCTTTGGTCTTTACCCACTTATATCCAGACTCTTGAGGGATTGCTTTGACTGTTGGCTCCACCCTTACATACAATGCATTTGACATCCTTCAAACTGTTTTGATTTCTGGCAGTTGTGTAAAGTCACTGAAGTGCATCTACTCAAATACTGGACCTACAATTAATTGATGTATGTTTGTCTTACTCAAGTATTTCCATTTGATGCTACTTCATGCTTCTACTCATTTTAGAGGTACGTGTTATACTCCACTACATTAATACGACAGAGCTACTTTTAACATCTATATTAGGTCAATGAGATGTGTATCTAATATTAGCTCCACCTCAACTAGCTACACATTACCTCCATTGTTATACCCAAAAGAAAAAAAAGGTTGTTGTTCTTCAACAGTTCAGATCACAGTCTCAACCCTGGTCCCATTTTGGGTCGAGCTTGACGTCCATCACAGGAAAGACATTGTGTTTTTTCTGTTTTCTCGATCCTCTTCCTGCACTTCGGTAGTTTCCCCCCCCCATAAAACATCGAAATTGTCTCATCCAGAGCTCTAGCTTTAACGACCAGGCGTTGACAGTCACTCACAGTCTGATGAAGGAGGCAAGAAAGGCGACTATAAGGAGTCAGGAAGCCAAAAACCAAGCCGAAAACTTAAAACTCTTTTACTTTGTTTAAGATGTAGATAAAACCACCAGGGTCTAAAGGTGTAGCATTCCTTCCTTCCTTCCTTCCATTTGTCCTTCCTTCCTTCCTTCCATTTGTCCTTCCGTCCTTCCTTCCTTCCATTTGTCCTTCCTCCCTTCCTTCCATTTGTCCTTCCTCCCTTCCTTCCATCGTTCGTTCCTTCCTTCCTTCCTTCCTTCCATCGTTCCTTCCTTCCTTCCTTCCTCCCTGTCATCTTTCCTTCCTGTCTATTTTCCTTCCTTCCTTCCATTTGTCCTTCCTTCCTTCCTTCCTTCCTTCCTTCCTTCCTTCCATTTGTCCTTCCTTCCTTCCTTCCTTCCTTCCTTCCTTCCATTTGTCCTTCCTTCCTTCCTTCCTTCCATCTTTCCTTCCTTCATTCCTTCCTCCCTGTCATCTTTCCTTCCTGTCTATTTTTCCTTCCTTCCTTCCTTCCTTCCTTGCTCCCTTCCTTCCATCCGTCCTTCCTCCCTTCCTTCCATCTTTCCTTCCTCCCTTCCTTCCATTTGTCCTTCCTCCTTTCCTTCCTTCCTGCACCTCGGTAGTTCCCCCCCCCCATAAAACATCGAAATTGTCTCATCCAGAGCTCTAACTTTAACGACCAGGCGTTGACAGTCACTCACAGTCTGATGAAGGAGGCAAGAAAGGCGACTATAAGGAGTCAGGAAGCCAAAAACCAAGCCTAAAAATCTTTTACTTTAAGAACATATAGATAAAACCACCAGGGTCTAAAGGTGTAGCATTCCTTCCTTCCTTCCTTCCTTCCTTCCTTCCATTTGTCCTTCCGTCCTTCCTTCCTTCCATTTGTCCTTCCGTCCTTCCTTCCTTCCATTTGTCCTTCCTTCCTTCCTCCCTCCCTTCCTTCCTTCATTCCTTCCTCCCTGTCTATTTTCCTTCCTTCCTTCCTTCCTTCCTTCCTTCCATCTTTCCTTCCTTCCTTCCTTCCATTTGTCCTTCCTTCCTTCCTTCCTTCCATCTTTCCTTCCTTCCTTCCTTCCTTCCATTTGTCCTCTCTTCCTTCCTCTCTTCCTTCCTTCCTTCCTTCCATTTGTCCTTCCGTCCTTCCTCCCTTCCTTCCATCTTTCCTTCCTCCCTTCCTTCCATCTTTCCTTCCTCCCTTCCTTCCATCTTTCCTTCCTTCATTCCTTCCTCCCTGTCATCTTTCCTTCCTGTCTTTTTTTCCTTCATTCCTTCCCTCCCTTCCACCTTTCCTTCCATCTTTCCTTCCTTCCTTCCTTCCATTTGTCCTTCCTTCCTTCCATCTTTCCTTCCTTCCTTCCTTCCTCTCTGTCATCTTTCCTTCCTGTCTATTTTCCTTCCTTCCTTCCTTCCATTTTTCCTTCCGTCCTTCCTCCCTTCCTCCCATCTTTCCTTCCTTCATTCCTTCCTCCCTGTCATCTTTCCTTCCTGTCTTTTTTTTTCCTTCCTTCCTTCCTTGCTCCCTTCCTTCATGAGTCATGAGTTATAACATGCCTAATGAGTATTTCTGCTTTAGATATCTGAGTATATTCATCTCGTAGTTCTTTTCTACTAAGTATACTTATAAATCAGAGATGTCAAACATGCGGCCCGTGGGCCAGAACCGGCCCGCCTTCCTGTCTTTTTTTCCTTCCTTCCTTCCTTCTTTCCTTCCTTCCTTTCTGTTGGCCAGAACAGGCCCGCCGAGGGGTCCAATTCAGCCCACTTTCCTTCCTGTCTTTTTTTCCTTCCTTCCTTCCTTCCTTCCTTCCTTCCTTCCTTCCTTCCTTCCTTCCTTCCTTCCTTCCTTCCTTCCTTCCTTCCATTTGTCCTTCCTCCCTTCCTTCCATCTTTCCTTCCTGCCTTTTTTTTCCTTCCTTTCTTTCTTGCTCCTTTCCTTCCATGTCCTTCCTCCCTTCATTCCATCTTTCCTTCCTGTATTCTTTTCCTTCCTTCATTCCTTCCTCCCTTTCATCTTTCCTTCCTGTCCTTTTTTCCAACATTTCCATTCTTCCACTTGTCTTTCCTTTCTTCTCCTTCTCTTTCCTTCCCAACTTCCTTCCATTTGTCCTTCCACCTTTCCTCCCTTCCTTCCTTTTAACGGTCCGGCCCACATGAGATCAAATTGGGCTGTTTGTGGCCCTTGAATGAAAATGAGTTTGACACCTCCGTTACAAACATGAAGTCTTCTACTTTTGCAAAACTTTGAATTGTTGTCAGGTTTTCTTGTCAGATCCCAGCAGGTCTGTGAACATTGAGTCATCAGCACAGCAGCAGGGAGTCAGGGTCGGCTGTGAAATGTCAACTCTGACCTGCTGAGAAGCAAGAAGGATTGAAAGGAGTAGTAGTACACACACACACACACACACACACACACACGCACACACAGACACAGACACAGACACACACACACACACACACACACACACACACACACACAAACACATTCCTTCATTCTTCCATCTGTCCTTCCTTCCTTCCTCCCTTCCATCTGTCCTTCCTTCCACATCTGTCCTTCCTTCCTTCAGTCCTTCCTTCCTTCAGTCCTTCCTTCCTTCCTTCCATCTGCCCTTCCTTCCATTCTTCCATCTGTCCTTCCTTCCTTCCTTCTGTCCTTCCTTCCATCTGTCCTTCCTTCCTTCCTTCCATCTGTCCTTCCTTCCATTCTTCCTTCTGTCCTTCCTTCCATCTGTCCTTCCTTCCTTTCTTCCTTCTGCCCTTCCTTCCTTCCTTCCATCTGTCTGTCCGTCCTTCACTATCTCTCTTTCCTACCTTTCTTCCCTCCTTCCTTTTGTCTGTCTTTCCTTCCTTCCCCTTCTTATTTCCTTACTTCTGTCTGTCACACACACACACACACACACACACACACACACACACACACACACACACACACACACACACACCTCTAACATCACTTTGAAATGGAAACCTTATTTCCTTTTGGGACACTGGAAGGTTATTGTGTGTTGTAGCGTCTCCGCTCTCTCAGGTTGGGATTGAGCTCGCAGCAGGAAGCAACAGTCACTGAACACACGGCTAGAATATCAAAAATGTGACTTCCATCCATCTGTCCTTCCTTCCTTTCTTCCTTCTGTCCTTCCTTCCATCTGTCCTTCCTTCCATCTGTCCTTCCTTCCTTCTGTCCTTCTTTCCACCTGCCCTTCCTTCAGTCCTTCCTTCCACATCTGTCCTTCCTTCCTTCAGTCCTTCCTTCCTTCCACATCTGTCCTTCCTTCCTTCAGTCCTTCCTTCCACATCTGTCCTTCCTTCCACATCTGTCCTTCCTTCCATCTGTCCTTCCTTCCTTCTGTCCTTCTGTCCTCCCTTCCTTCAGTCCTTCCTTCCATCTGTCCTTCCTTCCATCTGTCCTTCCTTCCTTCTGTCCTTCTTTCCACCTGCCCTTCCTTCAGTCCTTCCTTCCACATCTGTCCTTCCTTCCTTCAGTCCTTCCTTCCTTCCACATCTGTCCTTCCTTCCTTCAGTCCTTCCTTCCTTTCTTCCTTCTGTCCTTCCTTCCACATCTGTCCTTCCTTCCATCTGTCCTTCCTTCCATCTGTCCTTCCTTCCTTCTGTCCTTCTTTCCACCTGCCCTTCCTCCCTTCCTTCAGTCCTTCTTTCCACCTGCCCTTCCTTCAGTCCTTCCTTCCACATCTGTCCTTCCTTCCTTCAGTCCTTCCTTCCTTCCACATCTGTCCTTCCTTCCTTCAGTCCTTCCTTCCTTTCTTCCTTCTGTCCTTCCTTCCACATCTGTCCTTCCTTCCATCTGTCCTTCCTTCCATCTGTCCTTCCTTCCTTCTGTCCTTCTTTCCACCTGCCCTTCCTCCCTTCCTTCAGTCCTTCTTTCCACCTGCCCTTCCTCCCTTCCTTCAGTCCTTCCTTCCACATCTGTCCTTCCTTCCACATCTGTCCTTCCTTCCTTTCTTCCATCTGTTCTTCCTCCCTCCCTCCTTACTCCTTTCCTTCCTCCCTCCCTCCCTCCCTCCTTACTCCTTTCCTTCCTTCCTCTTTTCCTGCCTCCCTCCCTCCCTCCCTCCTTCCTTCCTTCTCTCCTTACTTCCTTCCTCCTGTCCTTCCTCGACCTGAGCACAACAGGAGGGTTAACAGAAGTAACATCCATATTAAAACCATTTCAAGGTATTCATTATACTTTCTTTTTTTTTACAACTGTCACTCCTCAAGGATGAATTTAATCAATGTATTCCACCTCCTAATATATTCCACCTCTCCATTTCTTCTTCTTTCTCATTCTTTCCGTTTCTGAAACCTTTGTTGACATAGAATTTCAAAAATGTGACTGACATGAAAAACTGTACAAACTGTTTTGACAATTATATGACATACACATTACACATACTATAACATAGCTTAGCATAACATGTTTTAGACTACTTTGACCCATACCTTCCTTTCCTAGCTATATTTAACCCTCCTGTTGTGCTCCCGGGTCAAATTGACCCATCTGTTTTGACTTTTCCTTCCTTCCTTCCTTCCTTCCTTACATCTGTTCTTCCTCTCTCCTCTCTTTCTTTCCTTCTGCTCTCTTTCCTCTTTCCTTCTTCCTTCTGTCCTTCCTCCATCCCCCTTTTCTTCCTTCTGTCGGATCCTTTCTTCCTTCCTTCCTTCTTTCCTTTACTCCCTTCCTTCTTTCTTTACTTTACTCCCTTCCTTCCCTCCTTCCTCCCTCCGTCCCCCCCTCCCTCCCTCCCTTCCTTCTTCCTCCCTTCCTTCCTCCCTGCCTTGTTTCCTTTACTCCCTTCCCTCCTTCCTTCCTCCCTCCCTCCTTTCCTCCCTTCCTTCCTTGACTCGAACACAACAGGAGGGTTAAGCAATTTAAGTATGTTGTTAGCATGATTTGTCACATTAAAACACCTTTTTTCTTGAAGTCTTGTAATCTATAATTTCAATGGCAGTTCTGGCTTGTATGGCACCCTGAGTGCACCCCCCCCCCCCCCCCCTCTTCAGTTCAGCCCCTCTCATTGAAATGCAACGATTGTGGTTTACTTGGCCTTCCTTCTTCCTCCCTTCCTTCCTCCTTTCGTTCCTTACTTCCCTCCTTCCTTCCTCCCTTCTTTCCTTCCTTCTTCCTCCCTTCCTTCCTCCTTTCGTTCCTTACTTCCCTCCTTCCTTCCTCCCTTCTTTCCTTCCTTCTTCCTCCCTTCCTTCCTCCTTTTCTTCCTTCTTCCTCCCTTCCTTCCTTGACTCGAGGACAGCAGAAGGGTAAATTAAGAATATGGTTTGGTCCTCTGTCCAAGGACTGGTGTTTTCATCCTCCGTTGCCTCCAGTGATATCACCTAGCAACAACTACTGGAATAAGCGCGGGTCTGGTGTCGCATAGAGTGACGTAGCGTCTGTTCAGACTTCATAAGAGCATCCGGTTCCAATCTAGATTGGCTATAAATCGGATTTTGTCTTGCAGTGTGAACGCAGCCTCTATCTCTCCCTTATTTCCTATCAGCTTCTCTGGCTCTGACTGTCTATATAAAGCCACTGTATATCAGTCATGTTCCTTCTTGTTGTTCACATACGGACCCACAGCAGCAACAACTATAATTAATCTATCTGTAAATGGATCTATCCAAAGTCGGATTCTCTTGCAGCTGAGACAGAAGAAGAAAGTCAAATAGTTATTATTTGGTCCCTCGTGCCCAGCTGTCTCAGAATAAATAATACCGTTTCCCTCCAGGTGGTGATCAAATATGAATCTATAACATTGACTCAAGGCCACATATGGTGAATTGAGTTTTGCTTACACAGCAGCCGACTGTAGCAGAGTGCAATAACAAAGCAGCAGCTGGTACTGGAGGATGTATCGCTCTGATATTTATCTTCACTTAAACATTAAATTATAGGATAGAAAAGTTTGTTAATGATGATGAGTTAGATCGTATAAATGGAAAGGAAAGGAGGAATGAGGGAGGGAGGAATGAAGGAAAGGAGGGAGGAAGGAAGGGGAAAGGAAAAGAGGAAGGAAGCGTGAGACATTCAGAGTGGGGGAGGGGCGTTTACTGTCACAGGCTCAGGCAGGTATAGAGGAACATTTACTGACAATGTGTACAGTTATTTTTAAGGAAGGAAGGAAAGGAGGGAGGAAGGAAGGAAGGAAGGAAGGAAAGAAGGAATAAGGAGGGAGGGAGGAAGAAGGAAGGAAAGGAGGGAGGAAGGAAAGAAAGAATGAGGGAGGAGGGAGGGAGATAAGAAAAGAGGAAGGAAGGAAAGAAAGAAGGACGGTAATGGGGAGGAAAGAAGGAAGAAAGGAAGGGAGGAAGGAAAGAAGGACGGTAATGGGGAGGAAAGACGGAAGGGAGGGAGGATAGAAGGGAAGAAGGAGGGAGGGAGGAAGAAGGGAGGGAAGGAGGGAGGCAGGAAAGAAAGAATGAGGGAGGAGGGAAGGAGAAAAGAAAAGAAGAAGGAAGGAAGGAAGAAGAACGGTAATGGGGAGGAAAGAAGGAAGGAAGGAAGAAAGGAAAGGAGGGAGGGAGGAAGGAAAGAAGGACGGTAATGGGGAGGAAAGACGGAAGGGAGGGAGGATGGAAGGGAGGAAGAAGGAGGGAGGGAGGAAGAAGGAAGGAAGCAAGGAAGGGAGGGAGGAAGGAAGCAAGGAAGGGAGGAATGAAGGGGAGGAAGGAAGGAAAAAGGAATGAGGGAGGGAGGAATGAGCTGGTACTGGAGTTTTGTTAATGATGATGAGTTAGATCGTATAAATCAGAGTCTTCAAGAACAATCTGTCCTCAAGTCTTTTCTAATTTAAACAGAATAGATGTCACAGGCTGAGGAAGGTAGGAAGGAAAGGAAGGAAGGAAAGGAGGAAGGAAGGGAGGAGGGAGGGAGGGAGGGAGGATGGAAGGGAGGAAGAAGGAGGGAGGAAGGAAAGAAGGACGGTAATGGGGAGGAAAGACGGAAGGGAGGGAGGATGGAAGGAAGGAAAGAAGGATGGTAATGGGGAGGAAAGACGGAAGGGAGGGAGGATGGAAGGAAGGAAAGAAGGATGGTAATGGGGAGGAAAGACGGAAGGGAGGGAGGATGGAAGGAAGGAAGAAGGAAGGAAGGAAGGAGGGAGGGAGGAATCAGATATTTATCTTCACTTAAACATTAAATTATAGGATAGAAAAGTTTAATGATGATGATGAGTTAGATCGTATAAATCAGAGTCTTCAAGAACAATTTGTCCTCAAGTCTTTTCTAATTTAAACAGAATAAATGTCACAGGCTCAGGCAGGTAGGAAAGGAGGAAGGAAGGAAGGAGGGAGGAAGGAAAGGAGGGAGGGAGGGAGGGAGGGAGGAGGAAGCAGGAAGGAAGGAGGGAGGGAGGAAGGAAGGAGGGAGGGAGGAAGGAAGGAAGAAAGAAAGGAAAGGAGAGAGGAAGGAAAGAAGGAATGAGGGAGGAGGGAGGGAGAAAGGAAAAGAGGAAGGGTAATGGGGAGGAAAGAAGGAAGGGAGGAGGGAGGGAGGGAGGAAGGAAAGAAGGAATGAGGGAGGGAGGAATGAAGGAAAGGAGGGAGGAAGAAGGAGGGAGGGAGGAATGAAGGAAAGGAGGGAGGAAGGAAGGAAAGAAGGAATAAGGAGGGAGGGAGGAAGAAGGAAGGAAAGGAGGAGGGAAGGAAGGAAGGGAGGAAGGAAGGATGATTCCTTGTTTTATGTTTGTTGTAAATGAAATTCTAACAATGCTTTACGGCTCTTGGGATTGTCTTCTTGTCTCATGAAGTCATAAATCACAGAGACAGGATCAAACACATTGTGAGAATATACATGAATATAAGCAGTCCTACATATCTGACGACTCCCAGGAGAACATAAAGCATGAGGCATTCAGAGTGTTTACTGTCATAGTGTGAGGCAGGTAGGAAGGGAGGAAGGAATGAGGGAGGGAGGGAGGAAGCGAGGAAGGACGGAGGGAGGAGGGAGTCCTACAGATCTGACGACTCCCAGGAGAACATGAAGCATGAGACATTCAGAGTGGGGGGGAGGGGCGTTTACTGTCACAGGCTGAGGCAGGTAGGAAGGGAGGAAGGAAATGAGGGAGGGAGGAAGGAAGGAGGAAGGAAAGGAGGGAGGAAGGGGAAAGGAAAAGAGGAAGGAAGCGTGAGACATTCAGAGTGGGGGAGGGGCGTTTACTGTCACAGGCTGAGGCAGGTAGGAAGATAGATTCAGTTATTTTTAAGGAAGGAAGGAAGGAAAGGAAGGAGGAAGGAAGGAACAGTCAAAACAGACGGGGTCTTTTTTTCCCGGGAGAACGACAGGAAGTTAAACTCAAACGCTCTTTAATTAAATAAGCGTTAATAACTTCTCTGCACGCTTTCATTAGTTACGAAGCTGTTCTGTCGACACGTTAATGATAAAATAATCATCTTCGTCTGCCACCGCCGAGGAAGGAAGGAAGGAAGGAAGGGAGGGAGGGAGGGAGGAAAGAAGTAAGGGAGAGAGGGAGAGACGAAGGAAAGGAGAAAGGTAGCAAGGAAGGAATGAAGGAAATGAGGGAGGAAGGAAGGAAAGGAGGAAGGAGGGAGGGAGGGAGAAATGAAAGACGGAAGGAAATGAGAAAGGTAGCAAGGAAGGGATGAAGGAAAGGAGGAAGGAAAGGGGAGGTGGGAGGGAGAAAAGAAAAGAGAGAAGAAGAAAGGAAATGAGGGAGGGAGGAAGGAAGGGAGGGAGGGAGGAAGGAAGGGAGGAAAGGAAAGAAGGAACGGGGGAAGGTAGTGGGGAGGAAAGAAAGAGAGATGGAAGGAAGGAAGAAGGAAGGAAAGGTAGCAAGGAAGGAGAAGAAGGAAGGAAAGAAGAAAGAAAGGAAGGAAAGGAAGGTAGGAGGGAGGGACAAAGGAAAAGAGGAAGGGAGGAAGGAAAGAAAGAAAGAGAGAAGGAAGGAAGGAAGGAAAGGAGTAAGGATGAAAAGAGGAAGTAATTTAGGAGAGAAGGAAGGAGTAAGGAGGGAGGGAAGAAGGAAGGAAGGAAGGAACAGTCAAAACAGACGGGGTCATTTTGACTCAGGAGAAGGACAGGAAGTGAAACTCAAACATGGAGCATTTGTAAGTTTAAGCAGTGAAATCACAAATTAAAGTCTTTGCTCTTTAATTAAATAAGTGTTCGTTGATGGAGCTGTTGGGAGTGTTAATAACTTCTCTGCACGCTTTCATTAGTTACGAAGCTATTCTGTCGACACATTTAAAATAATCACCTTGGTCTGCCACCGCCGACTCATCTCAACGTGTCTGCTTTTAAACAGATTTACATTCATCAGCCGAGTCCCAGCGGACGTGTCTGACAGGAAGGGTTCATGGCAGGACGGCAGGAAGAGGAAGGAAGGAAGGAAAGGAGGAAGGGTTCATGGCAGGACAGCAGGAAGAGGAAGGAAGGAAGGAAAGGAGGAAGGGTTCATGGCAGGACAGCAGGAAGAGGAAGGAAGGAAGGAAAGGAGGAAGGGTTCATGGCAGGACAGCAGGAAGAGGAAGGAAGGAAGGAAAGGAGGAAGGGTTCATGGCAGGACAGCAGGAAGACGTGCAGGAAACTATTAATTACACGTGTTCACGTCTGATTATCACAGCGTCTGTTAGATCTGTGATGTCACACGGAGACATCTGTCAAGACAGGAAGTGAAGAGTCGACAATATGGTCACAATAATGAATAAAATATAGCCTGTTATAGCTGGAAAGGAGGAAGGGAGGAAGGTAGGAGGGAGGGAGGAAGGAAAGGAGGGAGGGAGGGAGAAAGGAAAGGAGGGAGGGAGGAAGAAAAGGAGGGAGGAAGGAAGGAAAGGAGGGTGGAAGGAAGAAGGAAGGAAAGAAGGAATGAGGAGGGAGGGAGAAAGGAAAAGAGGGAGGAAGGAAGGAAGGAAGGAAGGAAGGAAGGAAAGGAGGGGGAGGGTGGAAGGAAGAAGGAAGGAAAGAAGGAATGAGGAGGGAGGGAGAAAGGAAAAGAGGAAGGAAGGAAGGAAAGAAGTAAAGGAGGGGGGAGGGTGGAAGGAAGAAGGAAGGAAAGAAGGAATGAGGAGGGAGGGAGAAAGGAAAAGAGGAAGGAAGGAAGGAAAGAAGTAAAGGAGGGGGGAGGGTGGAAGGAAGAAGGAAGGAAAGAAGGAATGAGGAGGGAGGGAGAAAGGAAAAGAGGAAGGAAGGAAGGAAAGGAGGGAGAAAGGAAAAGAAGACGGAAGGAAGGGAGAAAGGAAAGGAGGGAGGAAGAAAGGAAGGAATGAAGGAAGGAGGAAGGGAGGGAGGAAGGAAAAGAGGGACGGAGGAAGGACAGGAGGAAGGAAAGGAGGAAAGGGGGAAGGAAGGAAAGAAGGACGTAATGGGGAGGAAAGAATGAAGGAAGGAAAGGAGGGAGGGAGGAAAGAAGAAAGAAGGAAGGAAGGAAAGGAGGGAGGGAGGGAGGCGAGTCTCAGCGGACGTGTCTGACAGCTCCGGTTCATGGCAGGAAGAGGAAGGAAGGAAGGAAAGGAGGAAGGGTTCATGGCAGGACGGCAGGAAGACGTGCAGGAAACAATTAATTACACGTGTTCACGTCTGATTATCACAGCGTCTGTTAGATCTGTGATGTCACACGGAGACATCTGTCAAGACAGGAAGTAAAGAGTCACTGTGGGTGTTTAAGGCTGACAGAAACAGTATGTAATAAAGTAATAAATGGTTTGTGATTAATACTGTACATTGGAAGGGATGAAGGAAAGGAGGGAGGGAGAGAGGAAGGACATGAGGGAGGAAGGAAAGGAGGGAGGAAGGAAAGAAGTTATGAGAGAGGAGGAAGGAAGGAAAGAAGGATGGTAATGGGGAGGAAAGAATGAAGGAAGGAGGAGGGAGGAAGAAGGAAGGAAAGTAGCAATACAACAATTCATCAGGAGTTTAGTTTGGCTGTAAACTTGTCCCTGAATAGCCGATGCTAACGCGAATGCTAACGCGAATGCTAACGCTAATGGCAACGCTAATGCTAACGCTAATGGGTTAAATAAATACTCACTGTCTCTTTAAAAGTAGCAATACAACAATTAACCAGGAGTTTAGTTTGGCTGTAGACTCATCCTTGATTGGCCGATGCTAATGCTAACGCTAATGCTAACGCTAATGCTAACGCTAATGGCAGCTCCTGGATGAGTGAACATTGAACTTGTGCATCAGGCAGCAGATTTCCCAGCAGGGTCGTTACAGTTTCATCTCGACCACACAGCGTGCTGCGTTAAGAAGAGAGCACAAATTCATCATGGGGGGATTTTCTGCAGCTTTATATTCATTTTTCCAAAAGTTGGGAGTGTCTCACCTAAAGTTATTACATCTCTCCTTCCTTTTTTTTTTCTTTTTTTCTTTAAGCTTCACACCACCATCGTTTTTCTCTCCTCTGCTCTCATCTAATAATGATTCACCTCGTCCTCGGCTGCTCTTTTATTACCTGTCATCTCCTCCTCCCTGTGAGCATCATTTATTCCTCCCCTGTTCTATCTCCTCCGCCGCTTCGCTTTCCTCTTCCTCTGCTTCTTAAATCTCCATCTTCATGCCCCCCCCCCTCCATTATTCCCTCTCTTCTCCTCCCCGTCCTCCATTTATCTATCTATCCTTCCCTTTAGGTTTATTTGCCACTAAAGAGACAACTGACACATACAAATTAGACATCTGTCAAAAGGTAGATATAAACAAGTTTGTGTGTGTGTGTGTGTGTGTGTGCGCGTGTGTGTGTGTATTGTGGGGACACCTGTTTATACACACACATCTAAAGTCCTCCCAATATAAATCATTATGTTTGAGGGTGAAGACTTTGTTTATGGTTAAAAAATAGTTTTAAAAGCAGCATCAGGTTTGTTAAAAAGAGAAAGGGAGAAGAGGAAGAAGAGAAAGAAAGAAGAGGAAGAAAGAAAGCAGAGGAAGAAGAGAAAGAAAGAAAGCAGAGAAAGAAAGAAAGCAGAGGAAGAAGAGAAAGAAAGAAAGCAGAGAAAGAAAGAAAGCAGAGGAAGAAGAGAAAGAAAGAAAGCAGAAGAAAAAGAAAAAGAAAGCAGAGGAAGAAGAGAGATCTGTCAAAAGGTGGATATAAACAAGTGTGTGTGCGTGTATATGTGTATTGTGGGGACACCTGTTTATACACACACATTGTGGGCATTTTTTTGTCAGTTCCTCAAACACCCCCAACTGTGGAGATGTAAAGGTCAGGACAAAATCCTCTTCTTCTTCCCAATCCTCCTCCGTCATCAATCCAATGGTCGACAAAGTTATAGTTTTTGAGATAACCTCTCAGAGTCTCCGGTAAAGATCTAAAAAACCTCTGCCACAATTCTTTGCCTCAGTCTAGAAGATCTTATGTTAGCCATTGGCCCCAAAATTTCTGTTTTTGGTTGTATGCATTTCAGCAGATGGCCCAATTTCACACATCCAGCTTCACGCAATGTAGTTCTCAGACTGACCGAAGATAGGGTCTTCGATACCACTCAGGCTGGCTTTACACGACAACGCTCCCGGGTGAAACCGACAAAATATTTTATCAGATGTGCCTTTCGTTTAGACGGCGACGGCGTTTTTGGGGGCTTAAAAACGCAAAAAAATGAACCCACCCTCCAGAGTGGAAATCGTTAGAAACTTTACACGACAACGATCTGAATACAATCCGCAAAAGTGGCGTTGCGTTCCCACTTTTTATTTCGCGTTTAGACATAGAGCGTCTTTGGGTGTAAATCCGCATGCACACAGTGACGCAAAAGTGTGTGAAATGTGATGTAGTATGCATGCCAGGTGGCTAGGTGGTACTGTGAAGCACTGCCATACAACAAAGTAAAGCTGTAAAGCTAGCCTCAGACATTTTTACCATAATCCTCTAATATATTCTCCTCCCTTCCTTCCTTCCTTTCTTCCTTCCTTCCTTCCTTCCTTCCTTCATTCTTTCCTCCCTCCCTCCCTTCCTTACAAAGTTTTTATGGTTACACCACTTAGACATTTTTACCATAATCCTCTAATATATTCTCTCTAAATGGATTAAAAGCAGAAATTTGATGCTGGGTCCACAAAAAAAGAATGTGTGAAGTTATTCATACGTTTATTTTCATGTTTTAACCCTTTAAATTTAAACCACATGGAGACAAAGGTGTTTAATCTGCACCGTATTCTTTGTTGTTGTTACACTAACATACAGAAGCTGCAGCTATTAGTCATAGATAGTGTTGTTAGTGTTTAATGGGATTTATGTGACATGTGAAGGTATCTTTACCTCCCAGGTACATTATGTAATAAGTCTTTGTGTGTGTTGTTATGGTGACATGCAGTGAACATGCTGCTCTGCCTTCATGCACATTTACACACACACACACACACACACACACACACACACACACACACACACAGTCTTCATGCACATTTACACACACAGGTTTCCAGCCTGCAGCCACTCAGATGTGTGTTTGTGCCTTCATATCAAGTATTGTTAAACTGCCTCCTACAGTCAACGCTGTACTGTATGATTCTTTAATACACACTTGACACACACACACACATACTCGTTTTTACTACCTCATGGGGACCCTGACTGGGTTCCAGCCTATCTAAAGGGTATAGAGACTTAATTTTAACTCCTAAATTCATCATAATTCAGTTTGAACAAAAAAAAAAGACTTGAAATATCAAAAACTTCACATAAATTTGAAACCTGAGTTTTGCCCCCCCCCCCCCCCCCCCGTTGGGACCCGTAATGCTAACGTCTATTAGCATACAGTTCACATCACTGTTGACCACAGTACAATCCTTATTCAGTATTTGAACAAGTGTTGGATTGAAACCCTAACCCTGACCAGGAGTCGGTCCCCACGGGAAAAATTGGTCCCCACAGGTTAGTAATATGTCAGGTTTCGGTCCCCACCAGGATAGAAAAACACACACACACACACACACACACACACAGTCTTCATGCACATTTACACACACAGGTTTCCAGCCTGCAGCCACTCTGTCTTATTTACAGATGTGTGTTTGTGCCTTCATATCAAGTATTGTTAAACTGCCTCCTACAGTCAACGCTGTACTGTATGATGTTTTAATACACACTTGACAGACACACACACACACACACACACACACACACACACACACACACACACAGTCACAGAGAGTCAAAGTGTTTTAAGAGATAATCTGTTTGCTGCAGATAAGTAAATGTGGGTCAGGAAGCGTTCCAGAGGCGCGTTGGATTTACGCTTCCGGCTGAGGAGGAGAAGCCTCTTTTAAACTGCATTTATCTGCTCTGACGGCCTCCAGAGATTCAAACAGGAACACACCTCGCGCTCCTGTGGGCAAACACTTCACATCTGCAGTCACACGGACTCCATTTTTAAAAAGAAACTCTACAATGTGTGAAGCTCCCCGCTCTGCCTATTACACATTCTGGCTGTTCAATAAAGTTATACATTAGTTCTTGTTATGAATCTTTTTTTTTTTACACCCTGTGGGATCCCCCCCGCCCCTCCGCCCCCTCCGCCCCCCCAACAGCGAATCTAACAGGATAAGAACGTTTATCTCCTGTGCCATTTAATTGCATGCAGAAAAAATCCAAACCTAAACAGTTTAACTCTCTTAAACACTTTCTCTTCACACTTTTTGCTAACAGCCCAAACATACTGTATATGTTTACAGTACTTCCTGTCAGCCTCTAACCCCGACTCTGGCACTGACATGATATCTAAACATGAGCTCAGAAAGTTTGGAGCGCATGGAGGCATTGCTCCTCAGCTGGTAAAACTCTTACACTGCCTGTGATCATCTCCTCCATGGCTCTCTCCACCTACACTCATAACCCAGACAGTAAAAGCCTCTTGAGACAGTGCAAGACATTCTGGGTAGACATTAAACTTGTCAGAAGAAGTGAATGCACTGAAAAAGTACAAAAAAAGCAATATTTCATCATAAAGTAACTGTTGGGAGACCAGTGGTGTGCACAAGGGGGGGGCGGTCGTGTGCTAAGGTGCCCTCTTGGGAGCCAAAACGTGTGCTAAGGTGCCCTCTTGGGAGCCAAAACGTGTGCTAAGGTGCCCTCTTGGGAGCCAAAACGCGTGCTAAGGTGCCCTCTTGGGAGCCAGAACGCGTGCTAAGGTGCCCTCTTGGGAGCCAGAACGCGTGCTAAGGTGCCCTCTTGGGAACCAAAACGGGTGCTAAGGTGCTCTCTTGGGAGCCAAAACACGTGCTAAGGTGCCCTCTTGGGAACCAAAACGCGTGCTAAGGTGCCCTCTTGGGAACCAGAACGCGTGCTAAGGTGCCCTCTTGGGAGCCAGAACGCGTGCTAAGGTGCCCTCTTGGGAACCAAAACGCGTGCTAAGGTGCCCTCTTGGGAACCAAAACGCGTGCTAAGGTGCCCTCTTGGGAACCAAAACGCGTGCTAAGGTGCCCTCTTGGGAACCAAAACGCGTGCTAAGGTGCCCTCTTGGGAACCAAAACGCGTGCTAAGGTGCCCTCTTGGGAACCAAAACGCGTGCTAAGGTGCTAAGGTGCCCTCTTGGGAACCAGAACGCGTGCTAAGGTGCCCTCTTGGGAACCAAAACACACTAAACTGCCCTCTTGTGGGCGAGAACGTGCTGTTCGCCCCCTGCCCTTCAAAAAGTCTGTGCACGCCACTGATTGGGACATTCATTTGCAGAAAGAGCGTTGCCCTATAGCTTTTTTAATTTGTTTAATTTATTCAAAAGGGAGTCTCTGGCCAGTCTTATTCGTGTTGGGTTAGGGAAAGAGAAGTTCCCCTCTGGCTCCGTTACATTCAGAGTGGAAGGCGATGATTTCCAAAAGCAGCAAGACAGCATGGACGTCGACAGTCAGAGATCACGGTGCCTTCATGGTGATGAAAAGAAATACGCTGGAAAAGTCGAACAACAGCGAGTGAGCCCATCTGTTGAGTACTTGCCAGCCCCCCCACCACCCCCACCCCCTCTCCTCTCCCCCACCCCCCAATAAAAGAGAAAATAAGAAGTAAATGTGCTCGTTTGGAGGCAGTTTAGCAGTAAAGTGGTTGCAGCTTATCACACGAGGGGGTTTCTAGCTTGTTTGCTTTCGTTGTTTCAACACAAGTCCAATAAAATGGAGTTGAGTGTGTTTATCCTTCATATACGTTTATATATATGTATAATCTGTCTGTCCCTCCTCTGTTGCTCCATTAACCCTTTGTGTCGTCCTCCCGGGTCAAATTTACCCTGTGTGTTTTGACTGTCCTTCCTTCTTTCTCTCTCTTTCTTTCTTTCCTTCTTTCCTTCCTCCATCCCCCTTCCTTCCTTCCTTCCTCCTTCTCTCGCTCTTTCCTTCCTTCTTTCCCTCCTCCATCCCCCTTCCTTCCTTCCTTCCTTCCTTCCTTCTTTCCTTCCTCCATCCCCCTTTCTTCCTTCCTTCTGTCCACCCTTCCTCCCTACCTCCTTCTTCCTTCCCCCTTCCCTCTTTCTTTCTCTCCTCCATCCCCCTTCCTTCCTTCCTTCCTTCCTTCCTTCTTTCCTTCCTCCATCCCCCTTTCTTCCTTCCCCCCTTCCCTCTGTCCTTCTTTCCTTCCTTCCGCTTTTCCTTTCTCCCTCCATCCTTTCCTCCCTCCCTCCTACCTTCCTTCCTTTTTTCTTTCCTTCCATCCTTCCTTCCTTCCTTCCTTCTTCCTCCCTTCCAGCCTCCTTTCCTTCCTTGACTTGAGGACAACAGGAGGGTTAAAAGGACAGTTTTTCCGTATTTGTGTGAGCATGCAGGATGTTGTGTTGCTGGACGGATTGTAAAGAGACTTTTTTTTTTACCAAGAAAAAACTACTTGACATAAAATGGCAATGAGATGGAGTCAATTATTTTATCCAGTCTCTAATATTTATCCTCCTGCACGGCTCTCACACCTCCCCAGTCTGCCCAGTAGTGTTTATACTGGCCCATTCATCCTTTTAGCCTCGTTTATGCACCAACCAGCCTGAACTATGTTTCCTTTTTTTGCTATTTCTTTTAAATGTCTCATTCTTATCTTGCATCTAGCATGCTCTGGGAGAGAAAGCTGCCTTTTAAAATGAAGTTGCACTGTTAATACAGTAATTACGACAGCCCAATCAAATCCAAAAGAGTGCCTTTAGTCTACCGTAATTACTGTAGTAGCTAGTCTACCGTAATTACTGTAGTAGCTAGTCTACTGTAATTACTGTAGTAGCTAGTCTACCGTAATTACTGTAGTAGCTAGTCTACTGTAATTACTGTAGTAGCTAGTCTACCGTAATTACTGTAGTAGCTAGTCTACTGTAATTACTGTAGTAGCTAGTCTACAGTAATTACTGTAGTAGCTAGTCTACCGTAATTACTGTAGTAGCAGCACAACTAAACGGCCCGGTTTTGTTAACTTGCTCAATTTTGGTTGATTTGGTAATTTTCTTTGATGTTTGTGCTGATGTCATGTGTCAGTAGCTACGTAGCTAGATGGAGTCTTTATCTGTCTGTTTTATTCCTGTTTGTTGCTGAAATACGATCGGGAGGCTGCACAGGTTGTTTTATTTTTTGATGTTTTATTATGTCGATTCAGTGTCGGACTTCCTGTCTGGTGCAATCTGCTCTGTTGAGCTTGTTGCGAGTTAGAAACGGCTCCGTCAAAAACATAGACTGTATATAAGAAACAGACGTAACATCCGTGACGTCACCCATTGGTTTGTGGACTGCTGCTCGGAAGCCAATAGTTTCTAATCTAGGCAGCGCTATCTTGAAAATTTCAGGTGCATGCTGGGAAAAATAAAAACACGAATTCTACTTATATGGGCATGAGGCGGGGCCATGGGCGGAGCAGGGAGGTTGCTATGGTTGCGAGGGCTGGATCTCGAGGACATTGGTCAATCAACCTGTCAATCAGGACGTAGCCACGCCCTAATGCATACCCTGCTTTATCGTCACATATAAAATCAGGGAGGCCAAAATGTCCCAAATGAACATCATACTGCATTGAAGAAGGCTTTAAACTAGCGATTGAGACCATAAACACATTTTGAAAACGTTTACTGAGGTTAGAAATCAAGTGAGAAGTTGGTGAATTCTCCATTGACTTGTATAGAGACGGTCGCCCCCTGGTGGCCTTTTGATAGAATGCAGCTCTAAGTTACTTCCTGGTTGGCCTCATTTCAGAGGACAGGAACTCCCCGCCTGGTCAAAAATAGAAATGCTACCTATTGATAGCGCTGCTGCTGGGACGTTCCCGGTGGAAACACTCTCATTGGTCATAGTGCTACCTATCAGCTCCGGTGACTGCGGCGCAGCTGTAACGCACCGCTGACGGACCCGGTGGAAATTGGGCTTTACTGAAAATTGTTAAGTTCATTTCCAGCAGGCTTCATTTTGTGGATAACTAAACCGAACGTTACTATAAACCTCACAACTGAGTCGTACTGTCTTTGCACAGATATCTATCTTTTTCATCCTTCCATCTGTCCTTCCTACCTCCCTTTCTTCCTTCCATCTGCCCTTCTTCTCTTCCTTCCTTCCTTCTTTTCCTTCGTCTTCTCTTCTCTTCCTTCCGTCTGTCCTTCTTCCTTCCTTCCTTCCATCTGCCATTCTTCCTTTCCTTCCTTCCTTCCATCTGCCCTTCTTCCCTTCCTTCTTTCCTTCCTTCTGCCCTTCTTCCCTTCCTTCCTTCCTTCCTTCCATCTGTCCTTCCTACCTTTCCTCCTCCCTGTCTTCTTTTCCTTCTTTCCTTCCTCCCTTCTGTCCTTCCTTCCTTCCTTCCTTCTGTCCTTCCTTCCTTCTGTCCTTCCTTCCTTCTTTCCTTCCTTCCTTCCTCTCTTTCCTTCCTTCACTCCCACCGCCTCACTGTAAATTATTAAAAGTGAGTTTCCAGCAGGCTTCATTTTGTGGATAACTAAACCAAACGTTAGTATAAACCTCACAACTGAGTCGTACTGCACACGCTGAACAAATGTGACGTGAAGTCGTGTGTAAAAATAAATCTTTGCACAGATCGAACGACTTTGTTTCCTGCTGCGGAGCTCAAGGCCAGACTGGAAGTTGTTGTTTTTTCCTCTCAGCGCCACAAAAGGCCGTTATGTAAGAGAAGCAAGTGTGCCAACATGTACAAGTAGGACACATAACGCTTTCAAATGGAAATTAAAGCCCCCCCACACATGTCTGAACACACACACACACACACACACACACACACACGTATGCCAACACATTAAATAAACAGCAAACGCAGCATTAAATAAAAACCAAGCTTGTGGCGTTATAATTGAGAAAACTTGCCCACGACGTTCTCCGACACCGACGGGTGCAGACGGGTGCAGACGGGTGTAGACGGGTGCAGACGGGTGTAGATGGGTGCAGAACGTGACAGGAAGTATAATGATGAATGTTCTAATATATAAATATATGCTCCAGTGTAACGTGTGACAGCTCGGCTGCTCTCATTCCTTCTGTTTGCTTCTTCCCGGTGAGATACCGTAGGCTGGGAATACACACACACACACACACATATATATACACACACACACACACACACACACACACACATATATATACACACACACACACACACACACACACACACACACATACACACACACACTTGGTGTTCTTCCTTTCTTCCTGCTGCCCTTCCTTCCACATCTGTCCTTCCTTCTGTCCTTCCTTCCTTTCTTCCATCAGTCCTTCCTTTCGTCCTTCCTTCCATCTGCCCTTCCTCCCTTCCTTCCTTCTGTCCTTCTTTCCACCTGCCCTTCCTCCCTTCCTTCAGTCCTTCCTTCCATTCTTCCTTCTGTCCTTCCTTCCACATCTGTCCTTCCTTCCACCTGTCCTTCCTTCCACCTGTCTTTCCTTCCATTCTTCCTTCACTATCTCTCTTTCCTACCTTTCTTCCCTACTTCCTTTTGTCTGTCTTTCCTTCCTTCCCCTTCTTATTTGTTGTAGGGTGGGAATACACAAATTATACCAGAAATACACACACACACACACACACACACACACACGGTGTTGCTTCTCTGTGATGGATGGTGGAGCAGTGATCCTGTGTTCTGCCTATTCATCAAAGCTCATGAAGACGCTCACCTTTCTCTTCCCTTTCTTTGCCTCCTCGCCTCTTGAGATATTGTGTTTGAACTGCTTTTTGTTTCGCCTTCATTTCACCAAATGACGCAATTACACCACACCTCATTCATCTTCTTCTCTTTTGTTCTCTGTCTTCGTTTAGCCTGGTCGCAGTATAGAAAGAAAGAAAGAGAAAGAGAAAGAAAGAGAAAGAGAGTCCAGCTAAATGAAAATGTTGTGTAAAAAGCTCCCCTTAGAAACTCATTAATCTATCATACTATCGGCATGTTCGACCCCCCCCCCCCCCCCCCGAACACTGAGACGCTGCACAAAAGAAAAGAAAAAAAACGAAAGGGAAAAAAGAGCTGTCGTCGTATATAAATGCCGATAGTGAAATTACTCCTGTACTTTCTGGAAGCGTGAGGCAAATCAATTTTCCATTTCAGTCCACTTTGATCCGCTCGGCAGCCGCTCAGGCCCCCGTGGAGATAAGTGTCCCAACTCTGTTCACTACACCCATCAGACCGGGTGACTTTATACCTCAGCTGGGTGTTTCCTTTTTTTAGAGAGTTCCTGGATGAGACAGATCTATGTTCCTCACTATGGGAACCTGGTTATGTTTGGAACGTCTGAGAGTCCTACCCGAGAAAGACAACTGCAATTTAAAACAAAGTCATTGTATTTTTATTAGGGCTGTCAGCGTTAACGTGTTAATCGCGATTAGATTAATGCAATCCATAACGCGTTAATTTTTTTTAATCTCATTTTAATGTTGCAAGCCTTTTTGTCCCTTCTACTCCCCCGTAGACGGCTCCTCTAGCTGTAGCGCTATGCTTTGAAGTGGCCTCCTGCAGTAAACCTACCGCGCTGATGGAAAGTAAGAGAGCTACTGGACTTTTGAACGGCTTGTTTAACTTTAAAACACTTCCAGACGCTTCAGTTGACAAGTCAAAAGTAAAATGCAACCTGTGTCAAACGGAGTTTAACTACCACCGGAGTACGTGGAGTTTGAGTTAGCACCTCCACGCTAAACACCCAGGTGCAGCCAAGCCAGCCTCAGCTCCACCAAAGGACCATTTTGGAGTGTGGGAGTCGCAGCAGAGCCGTGATTGATTCCCAGTTAAGACACTCTGGTAAGAAATGCTTTACATTATGGGCTTAAAACTGCCTTCAAATGGAAAATAACAGGATTTTAAACATGACATTCAAAACGCCATTAATCGTGATCTCGATTTGACAGCCCTAGTTTTTACATCACATAACCTCTTGGATTAGTTCAGAAAACAGCCGCCTGCACGAGTCTAGATTAGTTAGATTGACGGTGCCACGAAAACCAAGAATGCATCAAGAACAGTTCATTACAAGAAAGTTTCACAGCAACACAGAACGCTATCATTTAAGTCAGAGGAGTCAAACTCATTTTCATTCAAGGGCCACAAACAGCCCAATTTGATCTCATGTGGGTCGGACCATTAAAAAGAAGGAAGGAAGGAAGGAAGGAAGGACAAATGGAAGGAAGGTGGGAAGGAAAGAGAAGGAGAAGAAAGGAAAGACAGGTGGAAGGAAGGAAAGAATGAAAGTGAGGAGGGGAGAAAGAAAAAAATGGAAAGGTTGGAAAAAAGGACAGGAAGGAAAGATGAAAGGGAGGAAGGACTGAAGGAAGGAAAGGTGGAAGGAAGGAAAAGAATACAGGAAGGAAAGATGGAAGGAAGGGAGCAAGGAAGGAAGGAAGGAAGGAAAAAAAGACAGGAAGGAAAGTGGGCCGAATTTGACCCCTGGCGGGCCGGTTCTGGCCCACGGGCCGCATGTTTGACACCCCTGGTTTAAGGATTATTAGAAATGACTTCAGAACAAGGATCTCCAGGGCTTTTCAATCATCACCGGTCAATGTTCTGTTAGAGACTCTGCATGATTGCCTCTGTAATTGAGTATACAAAGTGACAATTAAAGGAAAGAACCAACATAGAGTGCCTCAGTGAGGTGTTGGGCCACCATGAGCTGCCAGAACCGGTTCAATCCTCCTTTCTTCATTCATTGAGACCGTCTGTGAACTCTACCGGAGAGATCAACCATTCCTCCAAAAGATAGATTCCCTCATTTGGTGTTTGGATGATGATGATGATGATGATGATGATGATGGTGGTGGTGGAGATCGCCGTCTAACACTGTCTGAAATAGGCATGGGCCAGTTACAAGGTTTACCACGGTATGAAAAAGTCACGGTTTCAAAACTACTAAAATGTTCCGTCACACCGTTCCTGCGGTATGAGCGGTTTTTTATAATGTGACGTCTCGTCAGAGAGAGAGAGTGGAGGTCGCTCAGGTCGCGTGCAGCTGCAGCGTGAAGTCCAACCCCTCCCGTACTCCTCTCGTACCCCTGCAACCCCTCCCGTACTCCTCCCGTACCCCTGCAACCCCTCCCGTACTCCGGTTGCTGTTACAAGCAGGTCGCTCTGCAGGCTGTATGATGGCTGAAGGAGGCAAGACCCCCCCGAACTTTCCCCCCCGTCTAAAAGCGCCATGTCGGCTGTATTTATACTTCGGCTACCGCAAAAAGACAGACGGCCACAGCTTGGAGGAAGAAGGTCCCGGAGCAGCGCGAGGAGGCAATACATCCTATATGATGATGAGCAAGTCTCCAAAAACTGTTGATTCAGTTTTAAGCTCCTGCTGCATTTATTTATTTATATTTATCTTAGAAGTGTTTTTACTTTTTTCTATTATTGATGTTCTGATCTTGAGCCACAGGTTCAGTGATTGCGTTTATTTGCATTTTGTGTTGATTTTTTTTTTCACTAAAAATAATTTATGTCGTGACTTGAGCTGCAGGTTTAGCCTCAGTTAAAGGACTGCACTTATTTTTTATTTAGAAAGAATTCAGTTATTTTTTATTATCATTTATTTTAAATACATATTTACTAATGTTCGATCATGTTCTATATATGTTCAATGGATTTTTTTTTTTGGGGTTTTAAATACAGACATTTCATAATATCACATTTTATAGCTGTAATCATAAAACCGTGAAACCGTGATATTTTTACCTGAGGTTATCATACCGTCAGAATCTCATACCGGCCCATGCCTAGTCTGAAATCTCCCAAAGGTGTTCAGTTGGGTTCATCAGACCACTCAGTGACCCCTTGTCCCCTATGGGAGAGACCCCCCCCCCCCCCATCATGTTTCATGGAAGGGTAAAGGTGATCACTCAGAGCTGCCTGGTATT
Source organism: Scomber japonicus (assembly GCF_027409825.1). Taxonomy (NCBI): domain Eukaryota; kingdom Metazoa; phylum Chordata; class Actinopteri; order Scombriformes; family Scombridae; genus Scomber; species Scomber japonicus. Next base: position 26,472,940 of record NC_070599.1, on the reverse strand, counting down.
GATTTGTAAGTGGAGCCATGTCAGCAAAATGCCGCCCACAGCATTCACTAAACCAGGGGTGTCAAACATGCGGCCCGTGGGCCAGAACCGGCCCGCCAAGGGGTGCGATCCGGCCCACTTTCCTTCCTGTGTTATTTTCCTTCCTTCCTTTCTTCCTTCTGTCCTTCCTTCCATCTGTCCTTCCTTCCTACCTTCCTTTTTTCCTTTCTTCCTTCCTCCGTTTCTTCCATCTGTCCTTCCTACCTTCCTGTGTTCCTTTCTTCATTCGTTCCTTCCTTCCTTCCTTCCTTCCTTCCTCCCTCCTTCCTTCCTCCGTTTCTTCCATCTTTCCTTTTGTCTGTCTGTCTTTCCTTCCTTCCCTTCTTATTTCCTTCCTTCCATCTGTCCTTCCTCCTTTTCTTCCCTCCTTCCTTTTGCCTGTCTTTCCTTCCTTCACTTCTTATTTCCTTCCTTCCTTCCTTCCTTCCTTCCTTCCTTCCTTCCTTCCTTCCTACCTTCTTTCCCTCCATCTTTTTAAGAATCCGACTGCTGTGTTTGGATCTGCCCAAACCCCTCTGCACCAAGTGTGTTTGTCTCTTAGTTTGTTAAAGCAGCTTCTGTCATTCACTTCCTGTGTACTAAACAAAGTGTAACCCCCCCCCCCCCCCCCCCCCGACCCCAAGATCTGAAGAAGGGACGCCCCCTCATCAGCTCGGGGAATAGAGGCAGGGCTACATAACCATCAAAGTGTTTTTTGGTAAACTTCACTGCAGCATGCCAAATTCACTTTCCCTTCCACAGGCAGACGGTTCATCACCTGCCAACCTGACTCATTTAGATCAACCTCGAAATAGCAGATCCTCAAAGAGAGAACATTAAAAGCAGCTTAACATCTTGATTCCACTTAACCTCCAACTTCTCTCTCCAACACTTGAATTATACTCCAGGGTATGACAGCACACTAACAGGGAGGGAGGAAGGGAGGAAGGAAAGGAGTAAGGAGGGAGGGAGGAAGGGAGAAAAGGAGGGAGGGAGGGAAGGAAGGAAGGAAGGAAAGGAGTAAGGAGGGAGGGAGGGAGGGAAGGAGGGAGGAAGGAAGGAAGGAAAGGAGTAAGGAGGGAGGGAGGAAGGTAAGGAAGGAAAGGAGTAAGGAGGGAGGAGGGAGGGAGAAAAGGAGGGAGGGAGGGAAGGAAGGAAGGAAGGAAAGGAGTAAGGAGGGAGGGAGGGAGGGAAGGAGGGAGGAAGGAAGGAAGGAAAGGAGTAAGGAGAGAGAGAGAGGGAGGGAGGAAGGAAAGGAGGAAGGAAGGAGGAAGGGAAGGAAGGAAGAAGGGAGGGAAGGAAAGGAATAAGGAGGGAGGGAGGAAGGAAAGGAAGGAAAGGAGTAAGGAGGGGGGAAGGAAGGAAAGGAGTAACGAGGGAGGAAGGAAGGAAAGGAGTAAGGAGAGAGGGAGAGAGGGAGGGAGGAAGGAAGGAAGGAAGGAAAGTTGTAGCTGGTAGTTTATAGTTTAGGAAATTGTGAAGGATTCAAATAAGTAAAAATGGCTGTGTTTCCAGTTGAGGATGATGTCATACCGAGGATGATGATGTCATACCGAGGATGATGTCATACCGAGAAATTTGGGCCAAAACTTGCCTGAAAACGTTCCCTTTGGAGTCGTTCTTTGTTGTCTGCGTCTCTCTTTAATGGCATTTGACAGAAAAAGGAAATATAACCTCTTTATTCTCCCTTTCAGTGCTTCATCGTCCTTTTAGTACGAACCGGGAAAACACTTCTTCAATAAAGTTCATCACGAGCAGATAAAAGAAACATATGATTGCCCTCTTGTAATTTTGACAGACTGAATCAAAAAGAAAGCGATACGTGTGATCTTTCAGTTGGCGATGCAAAAGAGAGACAGCAGGACAGCGTTTGAAGTCTTTGAAAAACTTCTTCTGAAAGAATAACAAAACGAACGTTGCAGAAATGCTGATTCCTGTTAGAGATCAGCCCTCCTCCAGTCGCTACGCTAACTGACTTCCTGGTGTTTATAAGAAGAATTAGTTAAATTAAAACAAGCTTTGGTTTCATACCTGCCGGGTTAGCGGACATGACCTGGTGACTTAGCCGTTACTGGAGACAGACGTCAGTGAATCAAAACCAGTTGTAAAAAATAGTTTTGATGTACTTAGCTAAATGATTCAACTTGCAAAGGTAACGTTAGCTTGCTATGATCCGTTTTGACTGAAGACTGAAAGAGCTAATCTGGAATATGATAACTATATCTGACCTAGCACATTATATTACACTGCACAGACACAATGCTAACACTGTTTGACGGCCGCGTACCAATGTTCCCCGGGTCCTATGTTCCCCGATCGCGGCTAACTCATCTGCTAACTCGGCTGCTAACTCGGCTGCTAGCTCGGCGGCTAACTTGGCGGCTAGCTCAGCGGCTAACTCATCTGCTAACTCGGCTGCTAACTCAGCTAACTGGCTAACTGTAGACGGGATCATCCCTATGTTCCCCGGTCACATACAAAGCGGGGAACATAGGGATGATCCCCTGTTTGACTAAGTAAAGTTGATTAGCTTAGCATATTTACCTCTCACTGTAAACTGCATGAAAATACTGCCTGTTCTAAAACACACATTTCTCCAGATGTGCAGATAGATATTGTTTTTGTAAGTTTATGTTACAGTTTGTGATGGGGAGCGTACCTAAGTTCCCCAGGTCCAACGTTCCCCGATCGCGACTAACTCGGTTGCTAGCTCGACGGCTAACTCGGCTGCTAACTCGGATGCTAACTCGGTTGCTAACTCGGCTGCTAACTCAGCGGCTAACACAGCGGTTAACTCAGCTAACTGGTTAACTGTAGACAGGAACATCCCTATGTTCCCCGGTCACATACAAAGCGGGGAACATAGGGATGATCCCCTGTTTGACTAAGTGAAGTTGATTAGCTTAGCATATTTACCCCTCACTGTAAACTGCATGAATACCACCTATTTTAAAACATTTCTCCAGATGTGCAGATAGAAAATGAAAAGTCACACCCTACATTCACAAAGGATTAACAGTTAAGCTCCTAAATGTTGTTTTTGTAAGTTTATGTTACAGTTTGTGATGCTAGCAGTGACTTCCTGCTTCGTTAGTTACATAGTTGGTTGCTTCTTTTTGGACAGCGACACAGATTCATCCTGCAAATTGACCCTTTACTAAATTGTTTCCTAGCTATGCCATTTAGTTAAGTTTTAATGGTGAGTTCTGAAGCTTTCACTAAGAAGTTAAGATGGACTTTATGCTCAAATATAGCACTGGATTCATGATTAGCTGGTGCAGCTCAGTCATGAAAAGGTGATGTTAGTTAAAATATAAAAAGCTTCCTTTTGAGTGCTGACAACGTCCCGTCACATTCGACACATTTTGCACCATCAGCACCATTAGTGAGAAATATGTGAAATCTGTAAAGCTGTAAGGAAGGAAGATAGCAGGGAGGGAGGAGAGAAGGAAGGAAGGAAGGTGGGGGGAGGAAAGAAAGAGAGAAGGAAGGAGGGAGGGAGGAAGGACGGAGGAAAGAAGGAAGGATTGAGGAAAGAAGGAAGGGAGGAAGGAGAGAGGGAGGGAGAAAGGAAAGAAAGGAAGAGAAGACAAATGGAAGGAAAGAAGGGAAGACTGAAAGGAAGGAAGGAAGGAAGGGAACAGAAGAGAAGACAGACGGAAGGAAGAGAAGACAGGAAGGAAGGAACAAAGGAAGGAAGGAAGGAAAAGAAAGGCAGGTGGAAGGAAGGAAGGAACACTTCGTCACATTCGAGACATTTTGCACCATCAGCACCATTAGTGAGAAATATGTGAAATCTGTAAAGCGAGTCATCAGTTAACAGAAATGATGCTTCCTGTCTTACGATACTCATCTTGAACCTCATCAGCAACAACGACGAAGCCTCAGAGAAATACATGACTTATTTTCACCTTGTCAACCTCAGACAGATGAACACAAAGCCCAGAGCTGGGCAGGAAGGAGGGAGGGAGGGAGGGAGGAAAGGAAGGAAGGAAGCCCAGAGCTGTACATGCTTACTAAATCTTCTGATGGCGATGCCCCGAGCTGCAGAATCACCCATCCGTACAATCGTTCATCTACAGACGCCCTCGCTAAGCAGCTGACTGAGAAGAAGGAAAGAGAGAGAAGGAGGGAGGAGGGAAGGAAAGGAAGGAAGGAGGGAGGAAAGAAGAAAGGAGAGAGGGAGGGAGAAAGGAAAAGAGGAAGGGAAGAAAGAAGGACAAGGGAAAGAAGGAAGGTAATGGGGAGGAAAGAAAGAGAGAAGGAGGGAGGGAGGAAAGAAGGAAGGGAGGAAGGAAAGGGAAGAAGGAAAGGAAGAAAAGGGGAATGGCGGAAGGAAGGAAGGAGGAAAGAGAGAAAGAAGGAAAGAGAGAGAAGGAGGGAGGAAGTACAGATGAAGGTAGGAAGGAGGGAGGGAGGGAGGGAGGGAGGAAGGAAGGAAGGAAGGGAAGGAGGAAAGGAAGGAAGGAAGGAAGGAAGGAGGGAGGGAGGGAGGGAGGAGGAAAGAAGGAAGTCCAGAGCTGTACATGCTTACTAAATCTTCTGATGGCGATGCCCCGAGCTGCAGAATCACCCATCCGTACAATCGTTCATCTACAGACGCCCTCGCTAAGCAGCTGACTGAGAAGAAGGAGAGAGAGAGAAGGAAGGAGGAGGGAAGGAAAGGAAGAATCAGCCATCCGTACAATCGTTCATCTACAGACGCCCCTCGCTAAGCAGCTGACTGAGAAGAAGGAAAGAGAGAGAAGGAAGGAGGAGGGAAGGAAAGGAGGAAGGAAAGGAAGGAGGACAGAAGGAATGAAGAAAGGGGAATGGAGGAAGGAAGGAAAGGAAGGAGGCAAGGGAAGAATCACCCATCCGTACAATCGTTCATCTACAGACGCCCCTCGCTAAGCAGCTGACTGAGAAGAAGGAAAGAGAGAGAAGGAGGAGGAGGGAAGGAAGGGAAGGAAAAGAGGAAGGGAAGAATCAGCCATCCGTACCATCGTTCATCTACAGACGCCCCTCGCTAAGCAGCTGACTCGCTGAAGCATGAGCTGACAAACATGCGGTATGTATTTAGGAGGCAGATAAGGTGAAAGCAGATGGAAGGAAGGAAGGAAGGAAGGAAGGAAGGAAGGAAGGAAGGAAGGAAGGAAGGTGAAAGCCTGGACAGTCTTCTGCCAGAGATGTTTGTATTGGTGCTCGCTCACATACATTAACTCATTAATCTGTGTCTGTATAGACTAGATGAGAGGAGGAGTGAATGTGGACTGATTGCTGGATTAACCACATGGCTGCTCAGTTTAAACTCTACATGACTATGTTTAATACATATTCATGCTGACACGCCAGTCAACTTATTTTCATTCAAGGGCCACATGCAGTCAAATCAAGGAAGGAAGGAAGGAAAGGAGTAAGGAGGGAGGGGAGGGAAGAAGGAAGGAAAGGAGTAAGGGAGGGAGGGGAGGGAGGGAAGAAGGAAGGAAAGGAGTAAGGAGGGAGGGAGAGGAAGCGAAAGGAGTAAGGAGGGAGGGAGGAAGGAAGGTAAGGAGGGAGGAAAGGAGGAAGGAAGGAAAGGAGTTAGGACAAAAGAGGAAGGAATTTAGGAGAGAAGGGAGGAAGGAAAGGAGTAAGCATGAAAAGGAGGAAGGAAGGAAAGAAAGGAGGGAGGGAAGGAGGAAGGAAGGATGGAAGGAGGAGCGAGCAAAGAAAGAGGGGAGGAGGGGAAGAAGGAAGAAAAATTAAAGAAAGAGGGAAGAAGGAAAGAAAGAGAGGACGACAGGAGACTCCATCTCTTCACCACCGATAGTTAACCCTCCTGTTGTGTTCCAGTCAAGGAAGGGAGGGAGGGAGGAAAGAAGAAGGAAGAAGGAAGGAAGGAAGGAAGGAAGGCAGGAAAGAAGAAGGAAGAAGGGAGGGAGGAAGGAAGGAAGGAAAGGAGGGACTGAAAGGAGGGAGGGAGGGAGGGAAGGAAGGAAGGAAGGAAGGGAAGGAAAGGAGGGAAGGAAGGTAAGAAGGAAGGAAGAAGGGAGGAAGGAAGGAAGGAAGGAAGGCAGGAAAGAAGAAGGAAGAAGGGAGGAAGGTAGGAAAGGAGGAAGGAAGGAAGGAAAGGAGGGAAGGAAGGAAAGGAGGGAGGAAGGAAGGAAAGGAGGGAGGAAGGAAGGAAGGGAAGAAGAAGGGAGGAAGGAAGGAAAGGAGGAAGGAAGGAAGGAAGGAAGGAGGGAGGAAGGAAGGAAGGAAAGGAGGGAGGAAGGAAGGAAGGGAGGAAGAAGGGAGGAAGGAAGGAAAGGAGGAAGGAAAGGAAGGAAGGAAGGAAAGGAGGAAGGAAGGAAGGAAAGGAGGAAGAAAGGAAGGAAGGAAGGAAAGGAGGAAGGAGGGACGGAAGGTAGGAAGAAAGGAAGGAAGGAAGGAAGGAAGGAAGGAAGGAAAGGAGGAAGAAAGGAAGGAAGGAAGGAAAGGAGGAAGAAAGGAAGGAAGGAAGGAAAGGGAGGAAGGAGGGACGGAAGGAAGGAAGGAAGGAAGGAAGGAAGGAAGGAAGGAAGAAAGAGTCAAAACAGATGGGTCAATTTGACCCGGGAGCATAACAGGAGGGTTAAAGAAGATACCCGTTGACTCTCTTTGTTAATCTAAAGCACTCAGCAGGCAGATGGAGATGCAGAGCTGTGATCTGGCAGAAAAGGTAAAAAGAAAATAAAATAAAATAAAAAATAAAAAGAGGAAAATGCAAACCTCACATCAAAAGGAAAAGTCAGCTTCACAGCGATTAGAGAAAATGCCTTTTGTGTTTGAGTTGATGCCCACACATCAAAAATTACACTCCACATGTCTGAAGTGATATAAAGCCTCTGGGTTAGCGCAAATAGCTCAGCGTGAAAAGCAGCATGAAAGAGAGGAAGGAGGAGAGAGAGAGAGGAGGGGGGGGGGAGGGGGGAGGAGAGAGAGACGAGAGAGAGAGAGACATATAGAGAGAGAGAGAGATAGAGAGAGAGAGAGAGACATAGAGAGAGAGAGAGAGAGACATAGAGAGAGAGAAGAGAGGAGAGACATAGAGAGAGAGAGAGAGAGAGAGAGAGACATAGAGAGAGAGAGAGTGAGACATAGAGAGAAAGATAGAGAGAGAGAGAGAGGAGAGAGAGAGAGAGAGAGAGAGGTGGAAAACAGTGAAGAGAAAGAAGGAAAGGCATAGAGAGAGACATTGAGAGAGAGAGAGAAAGAGAGAGACATAGAGAGAGAGACATAGAGAGAGACATAGAGAGAGAGACATAGAGAGAGAGAGAGAGAGAGACATAGAGAGAGAGAGAGAGAGAGAGACATAGAGAGAGAGAGAGAGGAGAGAGAGACATAGAGAGAGAGAGAGAGAGACATAGAGAGAGAGAGAGAGAGAGAGAGAGAGAGAGAGAGACATAGAGGAGAGAAAGAGAGAATAATGAAACAGTGAAGAGAAAGAAGGGAAAGAGAGAGAGAGAGAGAGAGAGAGAGAGAGAACAGTGAAGAGAAAGAAAGAAACAGGAAACATACGAATTGAGAACAAAGGGAAAAACTAAAACTCCCACCTGCGAGAGGATTGTTAACTACAGGTCGAACAGGCGGGTTAAACGCTACTCCGCCTGCATCTTAAATACTCCATGTCAACAAAGGTTTCAGAAATGGAAAGAATGAGAAGAGAAGAAGAAATGGAGAGGTGGAATATATCAGGAGGTGGAATACATTGATTAAATTCATCCTTGAGGAGTGACAGTTGTAAAAAAAAAAAAAAGAAAGTATAATGAATACCTTGAAATGGTTTTAATATGGATGTTACTTCTGTTAACCCTCCTGTTGTGCTCAGGTCAAGGAAGGAAAGGAGGAAGGAAGTAAGGAGAGAAGGAAGGAAGGAAAGGAGTAAGGAGGGAGGGAGGGAGGAAGGAAGGAAGGAAAGGAGTAAGGAGGGAGGGAGGAAGAAAGGAAGGAAAGGAGTAAGGAGGGAGGGAGGAAGGAACGGAGTAAGGAAGGAGGGAGGGAGGGAAGAAGGAAGGAAAGGAGTAAGGAGGGAGGGAGGGAAGAAGGAAGGAAAGGAGTAAGGAGGGAGGGAGGGAAGAAGGAAGGAAAGGCGTAAGGAGGGAGGGAGGAAGGTAAGGAGAGAGGAAGGAAGGTAAGGAGTAAGGAGGGAGGAAGGAAAGGAGTAAGGAAGGAGGAAGGGAGGAAGGAAGGTAAGGAGAGAGGAGGAAGGAGGAAGAAAGGAAGGAAAGGAGTAAGGAGGGAGGGAGGAAGGAACGGAGTAAGGAAGGAGGGAGGGAGGGAGGGAAGAAGGAAGGAAAGGAGTAAGGAGGGAGGGAGGAAGGTAAGGAGGGGTGCAGTAGAAATCGCGAAAATGGTGGCAAAAATCGCAAATTAAAATTTAAATGGCCGACTTCCGGTTGGAGTTAGGGTATGGGTCCAAGAGACTTTTTTGTGCGTCTTAACATGAGGAGGAAGGAAGGAAAAAAGGAAGGAGGGAGGGAGAGAGAGAAAGGAAAAGAGGAAGGGAGGAAGGTAATGGGGAGGAAAGAAAGAGACAAGAAGGGAGGAAGGAAGGAAAGAAGGAACAGTCAAAAGAGACGGGGTCAATTTGACCCGGGAGGACGACAGGAGGGTTAAGTTCAAATATTGTTAAAATATAAGATGTTTGTATATTCAACTATCATATGTAAGCAAGGCTGGGCACTCAAGTCAAAAATGACTAAAATAGTCAATCACGAGATTTAATTTTGTTAAAAAGGTTTATTTTTTTATTCCAATTACATAACGCTGCTGTCAGGTAGAAACCTCTTAACTCCACATACCAGGTTTCTGACAGGGACCCTAATTATTAACATCAAGAGAAAGAGTCGAGTCTTGTGGGGTTTTGCTGTGGAGCCTAACAAAAAAAAAGGGCCACACTCTTTTATTCCTCCCATCATTGAGGGCTCCTCTCTTACCCAGATCGCCTGTATAATAGATCCGGCCATGAATGTAAGCTAGACTAAATCTACATTATACCATCTTGCAATAAAGTATAAATAAGTATCAGGTTTAATGTGTTTATTGGTACGTCTAGGCAATGAATCAATGATTTCAAAGTAAAAGTTTCATTTTTGCCTCTTATTATATTCATTCATCTTCTTTCTCTCCTACCATTTATGAAATTCTCTTTTTCCTGGTAAGAATGCTAGATATTCGTATATATCACACTATAACGTGTAAACTAAACAAAATCTATATAATGCAATAATACAATAAAGTATAAATAAGTATCAGGTTTAATGTGTTTATTGGTATTGGTATTCAGTGTGTCATGGTATTACTGGTGGACGTCCTGGATCTGCATACCAGTGATACATATATTGGTGCCACATAATGTTAACTGTGAGCCAAATTAGATGCAACATATTGACGTCTCCTTGGACAACACAGTTAATTGCTTCATTGGTTTCCCCTCCGCCCCTCCCTCGCTCTTCGACTGGCTCACCTGCAGCTGAACTGATTGTTAAACCTACCACACGGCACAAGAACATCAAGGCCAGCTCTGGTTTATTGTTCCGTTTGCAGTAATTCTCTCAGTTTTTCCTGCCTCTGTGACCAGCTTCATGCTCTTCAGCCGTCTCTGGTTTGGATCCTTTATTCAGTTCTGCTGCAGACTCCCCCCATTCTCCAACCTGCTTATGCAACCCAGCCTGCTCCTACATTACACTGTGGTAATGTCAGACCAAGCTGCTTTGCAATAAATTGTCTAAACTGCTTATGTCCTTCGTTTTGGGGTCCTAGATTGAGTAATTGTAACAGATGTGTGTGTTCCTCTGTGTGTTCCTCTGTGTGTGTGTGTGTGTGACTGGGTCAACGAGAGGCAAAATGTAAAGCACTTTGTCTGCTAAAGCCCCATTTGGACAGGCTTAACATTATGTGGGTGAATAAAATATGAAGTCTTCCAAGAACATCACTCAAGACAGGATTAAAATTACAGAAGGATGAGCAAGTAGGTTATCGCAGCTGTTACGAAAAAAACCCTCCAAACCTTTTTTGCCAGTCAGTTGAAAAACCAACATATTACTTGATAAAAGTCTTGCAAAATTACAATTTGAAAGACAATTAAAGCTGCAAGCAGCGAAAGAGCGCATCTACAATATCTTAAAATGACACAGAGTGAACGTGAAGTTGGTCGGATTGAATCTGTAGGAGGAGTTCGTCAAAGTACGTGGTGTGGAAATGGCAACAAATAGCTCCATAATCAAAGATATTAATCAAAATGGCCGACTTCCTGTTGGAGTTAGGGTATGGGTCTAAGAGACTTTTCTGTGCGTCTTAACATGATATAGAAGTGTACCAAATTTCGTTCATCTACGTCAATCTAGAGAGAGGGGCTCAATTTTCTTAATTTTTCCAAGGGGTGCAGTAGAAATCGCAAAAATCGCAAATTAAAATTTAAACGGCCGACTTCCGGTTGGAGTTACGGTGTGGGTCCAAGAAACTTTTTTGTGCATCTTAACATTATATATATGTGTACTCAATTTCGTTCATCTACGTCAATCTGGAGGGAGGGGCTCAATTTCTCCAAGGGGTGCAGTGGAGCCATTTGGCCAGCAGTTCCTGTTTAATGGTGAAACGATGAATTTCCCCGCATCGCCACGGCAACTAGGTACAAAAGAGGAAAAAGATTTTGTAAACTTCTCATCGGCAATGTCTGAAGAGGGTTCTGAGGGAATTTGAAGTCGGTTGGATTAAATTTCTACAACGAGTTTGTTAAAGTACGATGCGTAGAAATCGCGAAAATGGTGGCAAAAATCGCAAATTAAAATTTAAATGGCCGACTTCCGGTTGGAGTTAGGGTATGGGTCCAAGAGACTTTTTTGTGCGTCTTAACATGATATATATGTGTACCAAATTTCGTTCATCTACGTCAATCTGGAGGGAGGGGCTCAATTTTTTTTCATCTGCCTCGGGGATGCTGCAATGCTCATTGTAGTGAACCATATAATATAAACCAATTCTGGCATGTGTGTGAGCTTTCGTGAGTTTTTGGGCACGTTTAGGCTGCAAGGTTGGAAGAAGAAAGGAAAAACTACAGATTCAATAGTGGATATGTTAACTTAAATGGTTTTTGACTTCATTATAAGCCTCACGGTTTGTACCTGTGATAATCCATGAAATAAACCCAGCAGGGGTCCAACGCTGTCTGTGCTTCAACAGAGGAGGAAGTAGAAGTGAGAGTAATGGAAAGAAACGGGAAGTGGAGGATGAGAGTGAAAGTGCTAATCCTCACACACACACACACACACACACACACACACACACACACACACACACACACACACACACACAGAGGATTTCACAGTTTATAACACTTGTGCTTCTGGTTTTATGTGTCACATCAGCAGTGAGTCACAGTGTTTCTCTTTTTCCCAGGAAAGGTTTTCTACGCTTGGATGGTGTTAATTCCCGAAACGTGACATATACTGTATTTTTGAGACTCTCTCACACACACACACACACACACACACACACACACACACACACAAACACAGACTCACTCACACACACACACACACACACACACACAAACACAGACTCACTCACACACACAGAGAGAGAGTCATGTTTCCATCACTTGAGAGGACATTGAATTACATTTATTTCCCGAAACCATAAAACCAAATCTTCACCCTTGAATAATTTACCTTTATAAAGATATGTCTCCATGTATGAATGCTGCTTTAACCGTTTTTTGAATTGATATTCTTGTCAACTCTTATTTATCTTATTTGTCCTTCCTTCCTTCCTTCCATCCCTCTGTTTGTCCTTCTTTCCTTCCTTCCTTCCTTCCTTCCTTCCTTCCTTCCTTCCTTCCATCCTTCTGTTTGTTTGTCCTTCCTTCCTTCCTTCCTTCCTTCTGTTTGTCGGTCGTTCCTTCCTTCCTTCGTTCCATCCTTCTGTTTGTCCTTCCTTCCTTACTTCCTTCCATCCTTCTGTTTGTCCTTCCTTCCTTACTTCCTTCCTTCCTTCTGTTTGTCCTTCCTTCCTTCCTTCCTTCCTTCTGTTTGTCCTTCCTTCCTTCCATCCTTCCATCAATCCATCCTTCTGTTTGTCCTTCCCTCCTTCCTTCCTTCCTTCTGTTTGTCCTTCCTTCCTTCCTTCTGTTTGTCCTTCCTTCCTTCCTTCTGTTTGTCCTTCCTTCCTTCCTTCCTTCCTTCTGTTTGTCCTTCTTTCCTTACACAAGATGAAAATGAGCCACTAACCAATATTTGACCTTCTCACCGTTTCACACCACTGTCACGGTTCCTCCTTTCATTACCTTCAACCTTCATTCTTTCTCTCTCTTCATTAAGTCATGTTTATCCCTCCATCCTTCCATCCCTCTCCATCCCTCCATCCCTCTCCATCCCTCTCCATCCCTCCCTGTGTCCTGCTCCACTTTCTCCTCCTCTCTGACACCAGCGTTAGCCTAGCAGCTAATTAACAGACCATAACGCCGAGACATCAAAGTAACACCAGCACAAAGACTTCTTTTTTATTCATTGTGCTTTTTTTAATAAGCAGCAATAAAGCAGCTACCTCTCCAGTGTTGGTTTAGCACCAGAAGCCCTGCTAGCTAGCTTAGTTTGTCAATCTAGGAACTCGAGGAAGGACAGATGGAAGGAAGGGAGGAAGGAAGGAAGGACAGAAATGGAGGAAGGAAGGAAGGAAGAAACGGAGGAAGGAAGGACAGAAATGGAGGAAGTACAGATGGAAGAAATGGAGGAAGGAAGGAAGGAAGAAAAGGAGGAAGGAAGGGAGGAAGGATAGAAGGAAGGACAGATGGAAGGAAGGGAGGAAGGACAGATGGAAGGAAGGACAGAACGAAGAAAGGGAGGAAGGACAGATGGAAGGAAGGAAGGAATGAACGAAGGAAGGACAGATGGAAGGAAGGAAGGAAGGACAGAAATGGAGGAAGGAAGGAAGGAAGAAACGGAGGAAGGAAGGACAGAAATGGAGGAAGGACAGAAGGAAGAAATGGAGGAAGGAAGGAAGGAAGAAAAGGACAGAAGGAAGAAATGGAGGAAGGACAGATGGAAGGAAGGGAGGAAGGACAGAAGGAAGAAATGGAGGAAGGACAGAAGGAAGAAATGGAGGAAGGACAGAAGGAAGGAAGGACAGATGGAAGGAAGGGAGGAAGGACAGATGGAAGGGAGGAAGGACAGAAGGAAGGAAGGACAGAATCTAGGAACTCAAAAAAACAAAGAAGAGGACGAATTAATTAGCTGCTAGCAGACACCCTTCGATGTAGACCTCCGTGTCCAGCGCAGAGTTTGAAACACATCCAGTTAATTAAATGATTAGACTTTTCTTAATCAAATGTTGTAAGGGTTGTCCAATTACTGTGAAGTTTTTAATTTTACGGTCTGGTTCAGCCCAGCAGCAAACACACACACAGTTAAGAGACTAGCTGCTGAAAGAAAAGTGGAACATCCAGCTTCTCTTCTAATGAGTAGGTGTTTGTCTTAAAGTTGTCTTAGTAACATGTGGAGGCTACTTAGCCGGCTTGTTAACGTTAACCGGTGGCTAATACTTTAATAATTTGCTAGTTTTAGTCAGGAGTTGGAGCAGCTTCATGCAGTTGAAGTCCGTGTAAATTAAGAATAAATATGTGTTCTGAGTTTGACATACCACAGAAAAGTGTGTTGTTAACCACCCTGCTAAATTTGAATGATTAAAAAAAAATCGCCAGATATATGAAATTAGGCTTCAAAGTTGTGTAAAAATCAGCCTCTTTCTCTGCTCCCAAACGCTGTGGGCGTGGCCGCCGAGTCCGCTGAAGCCCCGCCCCCTACCAAGTGTCACCTTTCAATCAAAGTCACCACCTCTACCAGAAACATGGACGCTATATCTGAGAGTGTAAAAGCTGCTTCATCATGTTTAGTTTGAACTCTGGGCTCAACTATCTGACCTGAGTCAGTAGATCTCAGAGCTCTGGGCTCAACTATCTGACCTGAGTCAGTAGATCTCAGAGCTCTGGGCTCAACTATCTGACCTGAGTCAGTAGATCTCAGAGCTCTACTGGGTTTATATTCTACTAACATGTCATTCATGTATTCTGGACCTAAACCATTCAGTGATTTGTAGACCAGTAGCAGAACTTTAAAATCTATTCTCTAGCTGACTGGGAGCCAAGTAAAGTTTTAAAATATCTGGAATGCTAATTAGGACATCCAGTTTGTTTTTGATGCTTATTCGTGCATCGTTTACATGATTTCATATATTTAAAGTCTATTCTATAGCTGACTGGCAGCCAGTGTAAAGACTTTAGAACTGGAGTAATGTGCTCTGATCTCAGGAGTCAGGAGTCATTCTGGGTAACCGACGGAGATCAGGACAGGAAGTAGAAGCCGAGGAGGTTCATGGGAAACGTCCCGGATCACTGAGCATCACTGACTCATTAAATCAACAGTTAGAAATATCTCAATACAAGAATCCACATCTGACATTCATTAAAGCAGGGGTGTCAAACATGCGGCCCGTGGGCCAGATACAGCCCACCGAGTCCTGAGATCCGGCCCACTTTCCTTCCTGTGTTCTTTTCCATCCTTCCATCTGTCCTTCCTACAGTCCTTCCTTCCTTTCTTCCTTCTGCCCTTCCTTCCATCTGTCCTTCCTTCCTTTCTTCCTTCTGCCCTTCCTTCCATCTGTCCTTCCTTCCTTTTCTTCCTTCTGTCCTTACTTCCATCAGTCCTTCCTTCCATCAGTCCTTCCTTCCTTTTCTTCCTTCTGCCCTTCCTTCCACATCTGTCCTTCCTTCCATCTGTCCTTCCTTCCATTCTTCCTTCTGTCCTTCCTTCCGTCTGCCCTTCCTTCCACATCTGTCCTTCCTTCCATCTGCCCTTCCTTCCTTTCTTCCTTCCATTCTTCCTTCTGTCCTTCCTTCCGTCTGCCCTTCCTTCCTTTCTTCCTTCCATTCTTCCTTCTGTCCTTCCTTCCATCTGCCCTTCCTTCCTTTTTTCCTTTCTTCATTCCTTCTGTCCTTCCTTCCATCTGCCCTTCCTTCCTTCCTTCCACATCTGCCCTTCCTTCCTTCCTTCCACATCTGTCCTTCCTTTCATCAGTCCTTCCTTCCTTTCTTCCTTCTGCCCTTCCTTCCTTCTGTCTGTCCGTCCTTCACTATCTCTCTTTCCTACCTTTCTTCCCTCCTTCTTTTTGCCTGTCTTTCCTTCCTTCCCTTCTTATTTCCTTCCTTCCTCCCTTCCTTCCCTCTATCTCTTTAATGATCCGGCCCTCATGAGATCAGACTGGTCTGTATGTGACGTCTCTACATCAGCTCGTAACGCTGTGGATGCATTTCAACTGGAAGCTCATTTCTGACTTTTTTTTTTTTTTTTTTTTTTTTTAATCTTTGTCTTCGGGGATGAATTTCAGCGAGCGCGCTCAGTCAGCACTGCTCTACTTTGCACAGAGGATGCTTTTCATTTCCTGTCTCAGAGAGAGAGAGGAGACGCTCGGCACCTCGGCACCTCGGCTGTCAGACACGTAGAAATGATTCAGTAACGCTTTAAACTTTAAATTCATCAACACTTCCTTATTCCTTCCTCCCTCCTTTCCTTCCTTCCATCCTTCTTTCCTTCCTCCCTCCTTTCCTTCCTTATTCCTTCCTCCCTCCTTTCCTTCCTTCCATCCTTATTCCTTCCTCCCTCCTTTCTTTCCTTCTTTCTTCCTTCCTTCCTCCCTCCTTTCCTTCCTTCCATACTTCTTTCCTTCCTTCCTCCCTCCTTTCCGTCCTTATTACTTCCTCCCTGCTTTAATTCCTTCCTTTTTTCCTTTCTTCGTTCCTTCCTGCCTTTCTTCCTTCTGTCCTTCCTTCCATCTGCCCTTCCTTCCAGTCTTCCTTCTGTCCTTCCTTCCTTCCTTCCTTCCATCTGTCCTTCCTTCCACATCTGTCCTTCCTTCCTTTCTTCCTTCTGCCCTACAGAGAGAGAGAGAGGGAGAGGTTCTATTTTGTTACAGTCTGCATTAATGTGTGTGTTTGATGGATTATGTCATTGTGTGTGTGTGTGTGTGTGTGTGTGTGTGTGTGTGTGTGTGTGTGTACTAGGCCTGGACAGTTGTGAAAGCTGAGGATATTGTTTAAAGTACATTTCAGTGTGTGTGTGTGTGTGTGTGTGTGTGTGTGTGTGTGTGTGTGAGGACTCTGTGAGTTTTATTTGGAAAGTAGACGTGAAGACATTTTTATGGCAAATGAGGACATTTCTTTTTTTTTTTTTTTTTTTTTTATACATGTATTTTTAGAAAGAGTGAAACATTTTGTCAAAGTCGAAACTGGGAGGAAATAAACAGCTTTGTAAAGTCAAGATTTAGTTTGACGGTGCCAAAGATTATTTTTTAACCTTTTTGAAAAGTAAGTTTATTTTTTTGGAAATAGACATTTTTACAAAGTGAGGACATTTTGGATGTGCTGTCTCTCATATCACAGACTTCTGTTTGTGTCTCAAATCAAACTCAACCTCGTCTGTTGTGTATTTACCAGAAATAACGATTAGCTGGTTAGAAAGTTAAAGTTAGAACGTTAATATTCATTACACTTTTGAGTTGTGGGAGTTTTGGAAATGACCCTAACCACTTAGCAAAAAGTTAGCAAGAGTAGAGACGTTGTTTAGAGATGAGACAGACTTATAAACTGAAGACATTGTTATAAAGTGAATATATTTTGGTAAGTGAGGACATTTTATACAAAGTAGGGACTCTTTGGGGGAATAAAGAGCCAACGGGTTTGAAAAAGGGAGATTTTTTTTGAACATTTATTAAAACTAACGACATTTTTTAGAAACTGCAGACTTTGAAAAGTTTTGGAAAGTGTGAGGACACTTTAGCACGTTAGCAAAAGTAGAGACGTTATTTAGAAATGGGACAGACTGTTAAACTGAAGACATTGTTATAAAGTGATTTTATACAAAGTAGGGACTCTTTTAGGGAGTAAAGAGCCAACGGGTTTGGAGAGTTTGACATTTTTTTGGAGAATGAAGACGATGATGAATGAAGTTTGTAAAAAGGGGAGATTTGACAGAGAGCATCAGTTGGTCTTGGGAGTCGTGGGAATTTAGGAAATGACCAACTACTTTAGAAATGTTATGAAATACGAACGTTAGCAAAAGTAGAGACAAATCTACTTTCCCAAAGAGTCCCTACTTTGTATAAAATGTCCTCACTTACCAAAATATATCCACTTTATAACAAAGTCTTCAGTTTAACAGTCTGTCCCAACTCTAAACAACGTAGGGACTCTTTGGGAAACACTTTTGGGGGGTAAATAGGAGCCAACGGGTTTGAAAAGTTTGACATTTTTTGGAGAATGAAGACATTTTGTAAAAAGGGGAGATTTGACACAAAGCATCAGTTACACTTCAGGGGAGACGTGGGAATTTTGGAAATGACCCCAACCACTTCTGAAATGTTGTGAAAGAAACACGTTAGCAAAAGTAGAGACATTTTACAAAGTGAAGACGTTGTTTGGAGATGGGACAGACTGTAAACTGAAGACATTGTTATAAAGTGAATATATTTTGGCAAGTGAGGACATTTTATACAAAGTGAGGACTCTTTGGGGGAATAAAGAGACGAAAGGTTTGAAAAGACATTTTAAGAAACTGCAGACATTTATTTTGGAAGGTATGAGGCCACTTTTTTTTTTAAATGATGGAAATTTGAAAACCGATTAAAATGATATGTAAAGTGATGCCATCATATTGGAAAAGTCTTGAAGATAAAGACGTGGTGTAAAGGAGGGTTAGGGTCTTTGTGTGTTTGTAAAAGCAGATTTTAATCTAGTTCCATCTGGTTGTTTCTTTCCTCTCCCCTACATTCCTTCCCTCTTTCCTCTGTCCTTCCTTCTTCCCTCCCTCCTACCTTCCTTCCTCCCTCCTACCTTCCTTCCTCCCTTCTTTCCTTACTTCCTTCCTCCCTCCCTTCTTTCCTTACTTCCTTCCTCCCTCCCTCCCTCCCTCCCTCCTTCTCTCTTTCTTTCTTTCCTTCCTTCCTCCTTCTCTCTTTCTTCCCTCCCTCCCTTCCTTCTTTCCTTCCTTCCTTCCTTCCTTCTTCCTCCTCCTCCCTCCCTCCCTCCCTTCCTTCCTCCCTCCCTACCTTCCTTCCTTCTTTCCTTCCTCCCTCCTACCTTCCTTCCTCCTTTCCTCCCTCACTCCTACCTTCCTCCCTCCCTCTTACCTTCCTTCTTTCCTCCCTCCCTCCCTCCTACCTTCCTTCCTCCTTTCCTCCCTCACTCCTACCTTCCTCCCTCCCTCTTACCTTCCTTCTTTCCTCCCTCCCTCCCTCCTTCCTTCCTTCCTTCCTTCCTCCCTCCCCTCCTTCTTCCCTTCCTTCCTTCCTTCCTTCCTTCATTCCTTTCCTCCTTTTAAACAGATTGAATCCAAATTTCAACAGTCTTGAAGATAAAGACCTCCTACCTTCCTTCCTTCCTTCTTTCCTCCCCCTACCTTCCTTCCTTCCTTCTTTCCTTCCTTCCTTAGATAAAGACGTTGTTGGTTCTTATCGTCAGGACTTCCCCTCGTAAACCAGCTTTCTAAAAAAAAAAAAAACCCAATCAGGTGGCGGAGAGATTACCTGCCCCCGACAATTACCTTCAAACCCTCTCCACACCATTAAAGGTTCTGCTTCTACATATCTGTGGATGTTTGGGTGGAGGCCTTATCTCTCTCCTTTCAGCTAGCCAACAACACAAAGCTCTGATAACACGCAGATAGAGAGGAGATAGGGGGGCGGGGGGGAGAGAGAGAGGGCGAGAGAGAGAGAGAGAGGGGGAGAGAGGGACGTCTGGATACAAACAGAAAATAGGAGATAATGGAGGAGGTATGTGTGAGGATAATAGCTTGGTTTCCTTCCTCCCTTCCTTCTTTCCTCCTTCCTTCATTCCTTCTTTCCTCCCTCCCTCCCTCCTTCCTTCCTTCCTTCCTTCCTCCCTTTCTTCTTTCCTCCCTCCCTCCTTCCTTCCTTCCTTCCTTCTTTCCTCCCTCCCTCCTTCCTTCCTTCCTTCCTTCCTTTCCTCCTTTTAAACAGATTGAATCCAAATTCTCCCCTCCTTCCTTCCTTCCTTCCTTCCGCCCTCCCTCCTTCTCTCTTTCTTTCCTCCCTCACCTTCCTTCCTTCTTTCCTCCCTTCTTCCTTCCTTCTTTCCTCCCTCCCTCCTTCCTTCCTTCCTTCCTTCCTTCCTTCCAACAAAAAGCTCTGATAACAGGCAGATTGATGGGAGATAGAGTGACAGAGAGAGAGAGGGGGGAGAGGGGGAGGAAAGGGGGAGGAAAGAGGGAGAGGGAGAGGGAGAGAGAGAGAGAGAGAGAGAGAGAGAGAGTGACACGTCTGGATACAAACAGAGTAAATAGGAGATAATGGAGGAGGTATGTGTGAGGATAATAGCTTGGTTACCATCCAGGGTTGTGTCTTTCCTGAACATCACAACACGACACAAACAGGAACAGAACAGGAGAAAAAATAACCTCAGGAATGAATTAAAATGTCTTCAAACCCCGAAGAGATTCACACGCTTGTTAGATTTTAAACAGATTGGATCCAAATTGCGATGAAAAGGAAAATCTACTATAGACTCTGCTGGTCTAATAATGGCATAATGCTGGCTTCCTTCCTTCCTTCCTTCCTTCCTCCTTTCCTTCCTCCCTCCACTGAAGACTCTGCTGGTCTAATAATGGCATAATGCTGGCTTCCTTCCTTCCTTCCTTCCTTCCTCCTTTCCTTCCTCCCTCCACTGAAGACTCTGCTGGTCTAATAATGGCATAATGCTGGCTTCCTTCCTTCCTTCCTTCCTTCCTCCTTTCCTTCTTCCTCCCTCCACTGGAGGAGACTCTGCTGGTGGTCTAATAATGGCACCAACGCTTTAGATGATGAGGCATAATGCTGGCTTCCTTTCTTCTCTCTTTCTTTCTTTCTTTCCTTCCTTCCTTCCTTCCTTCTGTCCTTCTGTCCTTCCTTCGTTTCTTCATTCCTTCTGTCCTTCTGTCCTTCCTTCCATTTGTCCTTCCTACCTTCCTTCCATCTGTCCTTTCTTCATTCATTCCTCCCCTCCTTCCTTCTTTCCTCCCTCTCCCTCTCTGACTGCCTAATTCCCAGCGGGTTGACCCATTTTTACATTTATTTTAGCCAGATGTGCCGTAATGTAGGCATCTGTAGATCTACAAAGGACTATTTATTATCCAGCTGTCAATTTACTTCAAACAATTTAGCCTCCGCAGCCACATGTTCCATCTTCTGTGTTTAACGTGTAGAAAAAGGAAGAAATATTTAACGTTTAACAAGCAGTCAGCTGTCACTTTAGTGGTATTTACTGATAATAAAACGCTAGCTTAAAGACTGTGTAAAGTGAATTCAGACATTTTCTTCTAAACACATTAAATAGGTCATAAATGTATTTCTAAAAAAGGTGTAAAAAGCATTTCAACCATTTAGATTTGAATTGTGGAGCTAGGATTAGCATAAGCCCGCCCCTGCTGCTGTAGAGGTATAAATACATTCAGCACACACTACTACTACTACAGTCTACAGTTAGCCAGTTAGCTGAGTTAGCACTACTACTACTACAGTCTACAGTTAGCCAGTTAGCTGAGTTAGCACTACTACTACTACAGTCTACAGTTAGCCAGTTAGCTGAGTTAGCACTACTACTACTACAGTCTACAGTTAGCCAGTTAGCTGAGTTAGCACTACTACTACTACAGTCTACAGTTAGCCAGTTAGCTGAGTTAGCACTACTACTACTACAGTCTACAGTTAGCCAGTTAGCTGAGTTAGCACTACTACTACTACAGTCTACAGTTAGCCTGTTAGCTGAGTTAGCACTACTACTACTACAGTCTACAGTTAGCCAGTTAGCTGAGTTAGCACTACTACTACTACAGTCTACAGTTAGCCAGTTAGCTGAGTTAGCACTACTACTACTACAGTCTACAGTTAGCCAGTTAGCTGAGTTAGCACTACTACTACAGTCTACAGTTAGCCAGTTAGCTGAGTTAGCACTACTACTACTACAGTCTACAGTTAGCCAGTTAGCTGAGTTAGCACTACTACTACTACAGTCTACAGTTAGCCAGTTAGCTGAGTTAGCACTACTACTACTACAGTCTACAGTTAGCCAGTTAGCTGAGTTAGCACTACTACTACAGTCTACAGTTAGCCAGTTAGCTGAGTTAGCACTACTACTACTACAGTCTACAGTTAGCCAGTTAGCTGAGTTAGCACTACTACTACTACAGTCTACAGTTAGCCAGTTAGCTGAGCTAGCACTACTACTACTACAGTCTACAGTTAGCCAGTTAGCTGAGTTAGCACTACTACTACTACAGTCTACAGTTAGCCAGTTAGCTGAGTTAGCACTACTACTACTACAGTCTACAGTTAGCCAGTTAGCTGAGTTAGCACTACTACTACTACAGTCTACAGTTAGCCAGTTAGCTGAGTTAGCACTACTACTACTACAGTCTACAGTTAGCCAGTTAGCTGAGCTAGCCGCCGAGTTAGCAGCTGAGTTAGCAGCAGAAAGCTCTCAGCCCATGCTTCTGGTAGAGGTGGTGACTTTGATTGACAGGTGACACTTGGTTGGGGGCGGGGCTTCAGCGGACTCGGCGGCCACGCCCACAGCGTTTGGGAGCAGAGAAAGAGGCTGATTTTTACACAACTTTGAAGCCTAATTTCATATATTTGGCGATTTTATTAATCATTCAAATTTGGCAGGGTGGTTAACAACACACTTTTGTATACAAAGAAGAATAAGACGGGGTCAATTTGACCCGGGAGGATGACACGAGGGTTAATTAACACCTTCTTTACTCATTTGTTCAATTAAAATAAAAACCAAAGTGTAAAAAAAACCCTCCAGTTCCAGTTTTTATACGTTATACTGATCCCTAGAAACCACACAGTGAGATTCCTGACACCTCTAACACTGAGAGGAAAAGATGAATCCATCCCAAAAGCCCCAAACTCAGTCTAAATATCTCATGCTGTTTCTATTATTAACGCTGGTGTGGTGTAAGTGTCGGCGTTAAGTGGAGGAGCGGAGCAGCTGGACCTGAAAGAAAAAAAAAGTCTTTTATTCTGAGATTGTGAAGCTAAAAGAGAAAAAAAAGCGTCTGGTCTGAAGAAAAGAAAAGAAAAGAGCAAACAGGACAAAGAAGCAGAGCTAAAGAAGTAACTGAACTAATGAGGAGGAGGAGGAAGAGGAGGAGGAGGAAGAGGAGGAGGAGGAGGAGGACAGACTGAGATAGTGACGGACGGACGGACAGACAGAAGGAAGGAAGGACAGTAGTAAGAATGGAAGGAAGGACAGATGGAAGGAAGGAAGGAAGGAAGGAAGGAAGGATGTAAGGAAGGAAGGAAGGAAGGATGTAAGGAAGGAAGGAAGGACAGATGGAAGGAAGGAAGGAAGGAAGGAAGGACAGAAGGAAGGATGTAAGGAAGGAAGGAAGGAAGGATGGAAGGAAGGAAGGAAGGACAGATGGAAGGAAGGGAAGGAAGGAAGGATGGATGGAAGGACAGATGGAAGGAAGGGAGGAAGGACAGATGGAAGGAAGGGAGGAAGGACAGATGGAAGGACAGATGGAAGGAAGCAGAGCAGCTGGACCTGAAAGCAGAGACTGAGAGAAAGAAGAAGAAGAAAGTCTTTATTCTGAGATTGTGAAGCTAAAAGAGAGAAAAAAGTGTCTGGTCTGAAGAAAAGAAAAGAAAAGAACAAACAGGACAAAGAAGCTGAGCTAAAGAAGTAACTGAACTGAATGAGGAGGAAGAGGAGGAAGAGGAGGAAGAGGAAGAGGAGGAGGAAGAGGAGGAGGAAGAGGAGGAGGACAGACTGAGATAGTGACGGATGGACAGACAGAAGGAAGGAAGGATGGAAGATTGAAGGAAGGACAGTAGTAAGAATGGAAGGAAGGACAGATGGAAGGAAGGAAGGAAGGAAGGAAGGAAGGAAGGACAGATGGAAGAATGGAAGGAAGATGGAAGGGAGGAAGGATAGATGGAAGGAAGGACAGATGGAAGGAAGATGGAGGGGAGGCAGGAAGAAAGGAAGGAAGGAAAAGAGCACTGGATGGCAGGTGGGCGGGATCGCACCCCTCGGTTTGGTTCATTCCTGCTGTAAAGGAACTCTTTAGGTCACTCCAGCTGTAATATACCCCCCCCCCTTTAACACCCCCCCCCCATATGAAGCTTTAAATCAGAGGAGAGTCACATACAGCAGGAAGGAAGGAAGGAAGGAAAGAAGGAAGGAAAAAAAAGACAGGCAGGAAAGATATAACAAAGGATAGAAGGAAGAAAGGAAGGAAAGATAGATGGAAGGAAGAAGGGAAGAAAGATGGATGGAAGGAAGGAAGGAAAGATGGAAGGAAGCAAGGAAGCAAGGAAGGTAAGATGGAATAAAGGATAGAAGGAAGGAAAGACAGAAAGAAGGATAGAAGGATGGAGGGAAGAAAAGGAAGGAAAGGAAAGAGGACAAGGAAAACAAGGAAAGAAGGAAAGAAAAGAAGGACATAAGGAAAGAGAGGAAGGAAGGGAAGGAAATATGGAAGGAAGGAAAGAAGGAAGGAAGAAAGAGAGGAAGGAAGGAAGGAAAGGAAGTGCCCACAGGCCTCATGTTTGACCTCCCTGCTTCAGGTCACTCCAGCTGTAATATACCCCCCCCCCCCCCCTCTCTGCCCCCCCCCCCCCCCCCCCCCCCCCCCGCTGATGAAGTAAAGCTACTAGGATCGGTCTCTCTGTTAATCTGCTTAGCGGCTGGAAATGTCCGAGTGGTGACGGCCCAACATGACTCCAGCTGAGTCGGCCCCTGAGAGGATCGCCGCTGGAGAGAGTCACCGAGTCTTAATGTCGGGATCAGCGGGGGGTCCAAGGGGGGGGGGGGGGGGGGGGCAGAGAGGAGGAGGGGGGGGGGGGGGGGGGGGGTGGGGGGGGGTCCGGGGGGGGGGGGGCAGTGAACTTAAGTCGCCTGTGCTCACCTGAAAGATACACTGCTGTTCATAAAGCTTCAAAAGGAAGGAAGGATGGAAGGA
Source organism: Scomber japonicus (assembly GCF_027409825.1). NCBI lineage: Eukaryota > Metazoa > Chordata > Actinopteri > Scombriformes > Scombridae > Scomber > Scomber japonicus. Next base: position 26,448,926 of record NC_070599.1, on the reverse strand, counting down.
AGGAAGGAAGGAAGGAAGGAAGGAAGGAAGGAAAGATAGAAGGAAGGAAGGAAAGAAAGATAGAAGGAAGGAAGGGAGGAGGGAAGGAAGGAAAGATGGAGGGAAGGAAAGATGATGGAAGGAAGGAAGGAAGGTAAGATGGAAGGAAGGAAGGTAAGATGGAAAAAAGGAAGGAAGGAAGGAAGGAAGGAAGGAAAGATAGAAAGATTGAAGGAAGGGAAAGATGGAGGGAAGGAAGGAAGGAAGAAGAAAAGATGGAGGGAAGGAAGGAAAGTAAGATGGAAGGATGGAAGGAAGGAAGGAAAGATGGAAGGAAGGGAAGCTAGAAGGAAGGAAGGAAAGATAGAAAGATGGAAGGAAGGAAGGGAAGCTAGAAGGAAGGAAGGAAGCTAGAAGGATGGAAGGAAGGAAGGTAGGATGGAAGGTAGGTAAGAAGGAAAGATAGAAAGATGGAAGGAAGGAAGGGAAGCTAGAAGGAAGGAAGGAAGGAAGATGGAAGGAAGGAAGGAAGGAAGGAAGGAAAGATAGAAAGAAGGAAGGAAGGAAGGAAGGAAGGAAGGAAGATAGATAAGAACGGAAGGAAGGAAAGATAGAAGGAAGGGGGGAAGGAAAAAAAGGGGGGGTCCGAGGGGGGGGGGTGGATTGAGGGAAGGAAGGAAGAAAGGAGGGAAGGAAGGAAGGAAGGAAGAAAGAAAGAGAGGAAGGAAGGAAATATGGAAGGAAGAAAGTGTTGTGTGTGTGTTTACTCGAGACTCGTCTTATCTAAATGTACTGTACGAGTGTGTGTGTGTGTGTGTGTGTGTGTGTGTGTGTGTGTGTGTGTCTGAGTTTGTGTGTGTGTGCGTGTGTGTGTGTGTGTGTGTGTGTGTTGTGGTGTGTGTGTGTGTGTGTGTGTGTGTCTTTATGCATAACTCTAAATTGAGTTGCTCCTTGCTCCAAAGAGCATAATGGATTTCCTCAATTCTGATCGTAAGAAGCAAAATTATTATGACAGAAGAAGAAGAAGAATAGGGGGGGGGGGGGGTTGGGGGGGGGGGGGGTGGGGTGTTGGAGGGGAGGGGGGGTTAGAGTTGGAGGGGGAGGGGTTGGGGGGGGTGAAGTCAGAAAGAAATGAAAAAATGTGTGAAAACTATCAGGTAGAAAGAGGAAGGAAGAGAGGATGGAAGGAAGGAAGGAAGATAGAAAGAGAGGATGGAAGGGAGGAAGAGAGGCCGGAAGGATGGAAGGAAGGAAGGAAGGAAGGAAGAAAGAAGATAAAGAGGATGAAAGGAAGATAGAAAGGAAGGAAGGAAGGATGATCGAAAGGAAGGACGGGAAGAAAGAGGAAGGAAGAGAGGCCAGAAAGATGGAAGGAAGGAAGGAATGAAGGACGGTAGAAAGAGAGGATGGAAGGAGGGGAGGGAGGGAGGCTGGAAGGAAGATAGAGAGGAAGGTAGATAGAAAGAGAGGATGGAAGGGAGGAAGAGAGGCCGGAAGGATGGAAGGTGGAAGGAAGGAGGAAGAAAGAAGATAAAGAGGATGAAAGGAAGATAGAAAGGAAGGAAGGAAGGATGATCGAAAGGAAGGACGGAAGAAAGAGGATGGAAGAGAGGATGGAAGGAAGGAAGGAAGATAGAAAGAGAGGATGGAAGGGAGGAAGAGGGCCGGAAGGATGGAAGGAAGGAAGGAAGGAAGAAAGAGATAAAGAGGATGAAAGGAAGATAGAAATGGAAGGAAGGAAGGATGATCGAAAGGAAGGACGGAAGAAAGAGGAAGGAAGAGAGATGGAAGGAAGGAAGGATGATCGAAAGGAAGGACGGAAGAAAGAGGAAGGAAGAGAGGCCAGAAAGATGGAAAGGAAGGAAGGAAGGAATGAAGGACGGTAGAAAGAGAGGATGGAAGGAGGGGGAGGGAGGGAGGCTGGAAGGAAGGAAGGAAGGAAGGAAGATAGAAAGAGAGGATGGAAGGAGGGGAGGGAGGGAGGCTGGAAGGAAGGAAGGAAGAAAGAAGATAAGAGGATGAAAGGAAGATAGAAAGGAAGGAAGGAAGGATGATCGATAAGGAAGGACAGAAGAAAGAGGAAGAAGAGAGGATGGAAGGAAGGAAGGAAGATAGAAAGAGAGGATGGAAGGGAGGAAGAGAGGCCGGATAAGGATGGAAGTGAAGGAAGGAAGGAAGATAGAAAGAGAGGATGGAAGGGAGGAAGAGAGGCCGGAAGGATGGAAGGAAGGAAGGAAGGAAGGAAGAAAGAAGATAAGAGGATGAAAGGAAGATAGAAAGGAAGGAAGGAAGGATGATCGAATGGAAGGACGGAAGAAAGAGGAAGGAAGAGAGGCCAGAAAGATGGAAGGAAGGAAGGAATGAAGGACGGTAGAAAGAGAGGATGGAAGGAGGGGAGGGAGGAGGCTGGAAGGAAGGAAGGAAGGAAGGAAGGAAGAGATAGATAGGAAGGAAGATAGAAAGAGAGGATGGAAGGGAGGAAGAGAGGCCGGAAGGATGGAAGAAAGAGGAAGGAAGAGAGGATGGAAGGATGGAAGGAAGATAGAATGAGAGGATGGAAGGGAGGAAGAGAGGGCCGGAAGGATGGAAGGAAGGAAGGAAGGAAGATAGAAAGATGATAAAGAGGATGAAAGGAAGATAGAAAGAAGGAAGGAAGGAATGTTCGAAAGGAAGGACAGAAGATAGAGGAAGGAAGAGAGGATGGAAGGAAGGGGAAGGGATGATAGAAAGGAACATACATGAAAATCACTCACCCCCCCCCCCCCAAACAATTTTTTTTTTTGGGGGGGGGGGGGGGGTGTCAAGGGGCCTCCGTCACTTGGTGTTTTTCTGGTGCTGCCTCATCCTAAGCACTGATTGGCTGGTGTGTGTGGTGTCGTATGAAACAGTCACGTGTCCCACAGATGCACGCAGGAGTCAGGAAGTGACGTAAAAGGGTCCGTATATGGTTTGCTCCTTGTGTGTTACCTTACGTGGTTGGACTAAATACATGTTGACATATGAGGAAAGTATTTCTTTTAGAAGGAAACGGATTTCATATTTCACAAGAATGGATACTTGGCGAGCTGTACCGGAAGTCCTGAGTCATAAGATGATCGTTGTGGATAAAGGGAAGACTTTGAAGGTATGTAGCATTATAGCTGTTAGCTTACTTTAGCTGAGTGGCTAGCCGAGCTAACCGCTAATACTATTACGGCTGTGAGCACCATATAAGTCGTGAGTGGTCCTTGAATGAATCAGGAGAATCTAAGCTTTCTAACAATGTACGGCAGAATATATATGTTTAAGGGTTGCTGTTTAAAACAGAAGAACTTGTCGCTACCTCCCAACTTCCGGTCCGTCCCGTAGGCGGAACAGCGTGTTTTACGTGTCTGCAGTTCCGGTCCTTCATGTTGGCTGAAACAGACAAGTCTCCCTCAAACATGCTGAAAACCAGATTGAAGTTTTGGCTGCAGTTAGTCCTCGCTAATGTTTTATGTGGCTTTGAGGATGTTCCTCACGGTGCTGGTGACAAACTGTGAGGGGAGGGGGGGGCTCATTTTCTCATTTGGGGAGAATCAAAGATGAGCCGGAAGTCCTTTTATCATTACTGGAAATAGAGTCTGAACCTGTCACAGACCTGGACTTTAGAGATGCTATGTGGAGGAGTTTGCTAGGAGAAAGGTCATTGCATAAGGGAACTACTCCTGTGTGTGTGTGTGTGTGTGTGTGTGTGTGTGTGTGTGTGTGTGTGTGTGTTGTTAATGTGCATTGTGTTTTTTTTTATGACTCTGAAAACATTTGTTGTTGGATGTTTGATATTGTGGAGATTCTAAAAACAGGTTGTTTGCTATTCTTTGAAGTGTTTCTGCATATCTGAGTGTAGACTGTTTGATAATACACACACACACACACACACACACACACACACACACACACACACACACACATACTGCATGTGCTGAGAGTCTGGTGTTGAAT